>NW_006400272.1:116157-149887 GCF_000299155.1 Elephantulus edwardii
GATCATTTAATATTCTGCCCAAAGCATCCTTGATTACAGCAACTCTAGGTTTGAATCTGTTCTTCAGTTTCTTGAGCTTAAGAAATGCTGAGCGAGTTCGGCCCTTTTGATTTTCTGACTAATATCCATGGGTTATTCAATATTCTCCTCAAATATCACAGTACAAAGGCATCAATTCTTCTTTGGACTTATTCATAGTCCAGCTTTCAGATACATAAGTAATTGAAAACACAATGGCTTGCAGCTTAGTCTTTAAATTTACTCCCTTGCTCTTCAGGACTTCAGAGAGGTCTTTGTCAATAGATTTCCCCAATGCAATAAACTTTTAGTTTTTTGACTGCCGTTACCGTGGGTACTGATAGCGGATCTGAGTAAAACAAAATTATTGACAACTTCCATCTTTTATCTATCGTGATGTTGCTTATTTGGCCAATGGTGAAGATTTTTCTTGATGTTGTGACGTAATCCATATTATAAGCTGTAGTCTTTTGATCTTCAACAGCAAATGCATCAAGTCATCTTCACTCTCTGCAAGCAAGATTGTATAATCTCCATAGCAAAGGTTGTTGATTAGTCTTCCTTTAATCCTGACAGCACATTCTTTTGCATAAAGTGCAGCTTCTTGATTGAATGGTATGTCAAGAGAGTACAAATCTTTTCTGATTTATGATGTCATTGAATAGTCAATAAAATACAAGTAAATATCTTTCTGGTTCTTGTCTGTCAGTTTATTGGACTGTAATGCTAGATCCTAGAAAAAAAAAGTTATCTTTGAATCCTGACTAATTTATATAGCTGTTTCTCTTATTTTATTGATTCATTTGTTCATTAATTTTAAGAGATAAAACCAGTATCTTATGTTATTATCAAGAATGAGTTGAAAATAATATAAAGCAATGGTGGGTTACAGAAGAAGAAGAAATTAAGTGGATGATCGAATTCACTGAAATGATAAGAGAAAGACAAAAAGAAAGAGTGGCTAAATCAGATACAAGAAAGAATGTTTTACCATTCACACAGATTTAAGCAATTTCATTCCAAACAATAAACACTCTTAAGAAAGTAACCCAGGAAATTGCTTAGAGGTTGTTTATAAGCGTCATTCTCTCATCACATAACAGATCAAAATCTTGCTTGATCCTGTGGCATCCCCACAATCTCAACTATGCTTAAACCCACTGTTATAGTCATTATGTAATCCATCAAATTGAGGGTCTTCTCCTAACTGACTCATTATTAAGTAGGAGAACAATTTAGGATTTTTTTTCTTGTTGTTTTTATTATTGCTATGGGCCACCAAGTCAGAACTGACTCATAGCTGACCTTCCAGCAGCTTTTCAGACTCTTTAAATCACGTAAGAAGAGATTGCCCACTTTCTCTATGGAGTAGCTGATGGATTCAAACAGCAAGCCTTTGGGCTGACAGTGCAACTTCTTACCAGTAGGGCCATCAGAGCTACTATAACTTATGTATTCTTCTTGACATTCTAGGAATCTGTATTGTAAAAAATTTTAACAGGACAGGGAAGGATTCAGATCTGCTGTACATAGGGTCACTATATGTCGCGGGTGACTCAACGGCATATAACAACAACAACATACTATATTGGTTGTTTTTTATTTAAGGCTCTTGTCTAGAGTCTATAAAACCTAGGGGAGAGCCTTTGTATTTAAAAGTCAATTGTTATTATATTTTGGAGGAACATTCTTCTAAGTGGTACAGTACACTTTTGTCAATGCGCTGTCCTGAAGTAACCCGGGGTTGCTGTGATCCTGAACCTTGTGCCATTGGGGTGTAAAATGTCATAAGTTACCCATGGTGAACAGTGTTTTGTGGAGCTTCCAGCTTAAGACTGGTTTGGAAGCAGGAGTGACATCCACTTCCTAAACAACACGCCTCTGGAAACACTGGGAACTTTGAGAAACAATGATAGTTAAAGAAAGGCTTCAGGTCTTTTATTCATAGGGATGCTATGAGTCATACACGACTCAATGACAATAAGCAACAAACAACACAAGTAATAGTACCATAGAAATATAGACAATGTTGCGGTCAACAATTGTCATGGTATTGGACCTGACTCATAAGGGACTCTCCTGTTTGTTTTCAGAAGCTGTAAATATCAAGGGAGGAGACTCTCTATCTTCTCTCTTGGAGTCACTCGTAGATTCAAACCACTTTCCTATGGGAAGATAGTGTTATTCTATACCCACTGAACTTCCAGATTTTTCATAGGCAATGAGGCCTTGTATGAATAAAAATGTTGACTGTGAACAATGGCCTTGTCATTCCAAATGAGGGTATATTTGAGTAATATCAGTTAAAAGATCTTTTAGAAGAGCATTCTAAATGGATAGTTCAAATGAGAACTATTGCAATAATAGTACTTAAACCTTACCTATCTCAAAGACATTCATATTTAAACAGTGGTTAGAGAACTACATACGAAGAATAATGACATAAGTGGTGTGTGTCAAACAACAGAGTAGAATTGAAAGTGACAAAGACGATTTTTTTCTGTTGTTCCAGAAATTATACTATATTTATAAATGTGTCTTCAACTTATGGTCAAGGTCATCATGTTCATTCTTTTGCTGTAAGCTTATTATCTTTGGTTCTTACGATTGAGAAAAAAAATCACAAAAGGCAATGAATAAATATAAATAAAAAGATGAAACTTCATCGGTAATAACAAAGGAGTCCTGCACTGCTCTGTCAGTTCAAACCATCAGCAGCTCTGCTGAAGAAAGATAGAAAATCTCCTATTAAGATTTACATACAACCTTGGAAAACTAAAGGAAAGTCGCCATGAGTTAATATGGACTCAATGACACTGACTTAAAGTTTTGTTTTAAGGTGAGGTAATGCTTAAAGTACCAATCTGCTAACTACAGGGTTTAAGATTTGGTGGTCCAGATTCATGAGCCATTTAGAAGGACAAAAGGCGGTTTTCTTCTCCTGTAAAGATTATTGTTGCTGTTGCCATTGTAAGTACCATCGAGTTATGTTCAAATGATAGCAAACCTATGAATAATAGACCTGAATTCTGTCCTATCCTATGCCATCATTATAATTCTCTACATATTTAAGTTAAGAACTTGCTCAGCATACAGATTCAGTATTTTTGTTAAGTGCTGTTGAGCCAAGTATGATTCACAGCGACCCTATGAACAAAAGATCTGAACTCTGTTCTTTAACTATTGTCTTTTCTCTGAGGTTCAGAGAATTTCCAAAGGCCTGTTGTTTAGGAAGTGGATGGCAATACTGCTTCCAAGCCTGTCTTAATCTGGGAGCTCTACCAAACCCTCTTCACCATGGATAACCATTATGGCATTTGACACACCAGTGGCACAGCGTTCAGTATCACAGCAACCCCAAGTTTCCTCAGTACAGCAAACTGAAGGATGTGTGCTATACTACTTACAACAATGTTCTTCCCAAATGCAGTCAACAGCAGGCCCCAGGGATACAGGTTCAATAGTTATGGAGAGAGAATACAATCCTGACATGCATCTTTTCTGATATTAAACCATGTAGCATTCCCTTGCTCTGTTCAGACAGCAACTTCTTATCTTGAACTATGTATGGATTCCGTTTAAGCATAATTAAGTGTTCTGGAATTCTTACTTTTCTCAAGGTAAAGATTACAACATAGAGAATCTTATTGGAACAGTTCTTTCAGAATCAACTCCATAAAAGAAAACAAAACCAAAAAAACCAACCAAAAAACCCCCAAACAGTAACAACAACAACATGCCTGTTTACATAGATCAAAATGGATTTTTAGAACAGTTATTTTTCAAAAAAAGAAAATGAGTGCCCTAGGATTAGACAGCAGAGTTTTCTCATTCGTATGGTTTGTATTTTTTCAGATCATTGATTCATAGGCAAAAAGTATGCATGAATAATCATCACTATATTGTGAGGCTATTAAGAAGAATTTCAACATGCCGGCTTAACATTTCCAATAAACAAAAGAGGAAAAATTTTGTGGGTTATAGGAGACTTCAAGGGTTTATCCATTCTCTCCCAGTTAATTTGAAAGGCTCATATAACAACGAAAACATGAAATTTGCATTAAGTTAAATGGTAAATTATCATTTTAAAAACTTAGTTGTCATTATTTGCATTATTAATTCATAAGGTACTTACTGTGTCTTGCAGAATTGTGCTGAAGAAAGACAAATGTATTCTCATTATTGAAGAACTTGGAGTCCAAAGATAGAAAAGACATTTAGAAACAAATGCAATCTCTCGGGATCATACGAATCGACATTGTAATTGAAAGAGATAAGTCCAAAATACTAATCTTGTAGACAGGATTGCTTACCTAATATTTATACTTGTTGCATATAACAAGTTCAGAAATGCCTTTGACAATTTGGCCTTAGCATAGACCAATTGGCCTTAGCATAGGCCAATGCTTACCAGGAAATCGTGTATTGCATAATTTTAACAATATTAAACAGATGCCACACAATGTTTTCTAAACATTGAAATATTTAAATATAGAAACAGAGCCCCTTGAATCATTAGCATTCATTACGAAAAGATGTTGAGATTGTTAATAGTTTCAGCTTGCTAGCTTACACAATCAACACTCTTGGCATCAACAGCCAAAAAATCAATAGATGAATTTCATTGGGAAAAAGTGCTGTCGGGGACCCCTCCAGAATGCTGAAAAGCAACAATATCAGTTTAGAGACTAAGGTGCTCCTTATTGAGGTCAGGGCCTTAGCAATTACATGCATCAGGGAGCTGAACAATGACTAAAGATGACAGAAGGAGAATTTGATACCTTTGAGTTGTGATGCTGAAGAAGAGTATTGAACATACCTTGGGTTGCCAAGAAAACTAACAGGTATGTCTTGGAGAGGGTGAAACTAAGCTGTACCTTGGATTCAAGGATTTTGAGGCTCTGTCTCAGATACTTTGGGCATGTTGCCAGGAGAAACCAATTCTCAGAAAAGACTATCATGTCTGGAGGGACAGTGCAGGAGAGTAAGACCCCAGAAGAGGTGAATTGACACAGTAACTGTGATAATAAGGTAAGTGTATCAGAGGCAGGGAGATTGGCTCAAGATAGAAAAAAGCTCAGAGCTATTGTGCGTAGGGTTGCTATGAGTCACAGTTGACTCAACAGCACATAACAACAAACATAAAAAGTTTTATCCTGCATAGATTCAAAAACAACAGCATTTTACAACTGGGAAGTATTTTCTTTTTTTCATTTTTCCACTTCTAGACATTTAAATTTATTGTAGGTTTTTTATAGTTGCTTTTTGACATTCTTCTGTTTTACAATTTGTGGATTTGTTTTCTTCTGTTGTGGGTTAAATGAGTTGAGTGGATAATTTAATTTAAAGCTCATTGCATTAGTGACACCCAGTTTTTTTGTTAAGAGTTTTTTTGGTTGTTTTATTTATTTGTTCCAGCCTTTTCATTAAAGAAGACAATTTATATTGTCAACTATAATGTATTATGTTCACACTGAAAACTTAACTTTCTCTGTTATTATTCTTTGATTTCTATACTAACAGTACTGAACTACTTAAAAGTTCCCAAAATACCAGTTGTTTAGTTTTCTCTGATATCATGCATATTTTCTTACTTTTCTTGTAATGTTCTTCATCTGGTTGGATTACTTCCTTGTATTAAAAATTGCAGCCTCAAGTTGTCTATAAACTTTCATTAAAATCTTAATTTGAAAAAGTAAAGTATTAGGAGTAAATTATGTGCAAGATAAAAAAAATCTATTTTTGGCATTAAAAATATATTTTACTTTAAAAAAATTCCAGCCTGAGTTTCCATTCCCATACATTGTTGTTGTTAGGGACTCAACTATGACTCACAGTGACCCTCTGCACATCAGATGGGACTTTTGTCTTATCCTGTATCATCCACATGATCTCATTCTCCAGTATGCTAGAGCCTATTGTTGCAGTCACTGTGTCAAATCACCTAATTGAAGTCCTCTTCTCTTTCGCTGTCCTTCAATCTTTCTGATCATGACGGCTTCCCCATAAAGTCTCTCCTTATTGCTCATAAAACATTATTATTACATTTAATTTTACCAATAGTTTATCCAGATACCAGTTACAGACTTCAAATGCCAAACTACAACTTTTAGATTGTTTTTTTTTTTCCAAATCAGTTTTCTTTCTGATAAAATGAACTAGTTGTTAGGTGCTATCAGGTCAGTTACAACTCAAAACAACCCTGTGAGCAATGGATCCGAACCTTTCCCTATTCTGCAGCATTCTCAAGATTTCGATTATGCTCAAGTCCTTTGTGGCAGTCACTTTGTCAATCCATCCTCTCGAAGTTCATCCCCTCTTTCACTGACCCTCTATTTTCCCAGCATGCTGTCTATCTCCAAAGCTGATTCTTCCTACAATGTGACCAAAGTATATGAGACAAATTTTCATCTTCCTTTTCTCAAAGGAGCACTCTGGTGGCATTCCCTTCAAGACAATTTGAAGGAAGTACCTAGTTTGACACTATTTTAAGGTATTTTGTTACTTTATCCTACATGTTGGTTATTAGTCATGCAGCAGAGATTACTTTATGAAATGGTGGACACATATAATTAAGGTCCATTTATTTCTTTATTGCCATTATAGGGTAGTGCTTTATTTTAAATAAAAAAAATTCAGTTGTTATCTAAAAGTCAAGTGGAGAATTTAGAGACCTAACCAAGTGTTTCCAACTTCAAAACTGTCTCAGTTCTCTTTTCACTTAAAAAAAATCTTACAATTTCATCTTGTTGAGAAATTGGTGTAGTAGAAATGTACTAATAGAAATGGAATTTACCTAAACATCTATAAACTCTAAACCAGAGAACTCATTGCAGCAACAGCAAAAATGCATAATTTCTTGTCCATTGGAATATTTTACATGAAAGTTATTCATTTGCTTGGCAGCATGGGTAAGGGTAAAGAACTCTGAGGTTCTTAACTTCCTAAATCCCAGGCAAAGAATGGCGAACTTTGGCTGTGACCTAGTATTTTTTTTTAACTAAAGAGAATGCATACTTCTACTCACTGCTGTCCAGTCAGAACTCGCTCATAACTGACCTTTCAGCAGGCTTCTCAATTTATAAATACAAAGAGAGGAGACTATCTTTCTCCCTGGAACCCACTGATGAATTTTAACAGTGAGAGCAAAGTGGCCTCTGGGTTAGCAGTGCTTTTATCTAAGAAGACAAACTCAGAACAGCCCAGTGGGGAAGGATTGGTTTGGACCCTCTATTTCTGATTGTTGTTGTTGTTGCTGTGCACTGTTGAGTCACTTATGACACATAGCAACCCTATGGACAACAGATCTGAACTCTGCCCTATTCTGTGCCATTGTTACAATTTCTTACACTAGAGCACTGTGTCAATCTACCTGATTGAGTGTCTTCCTCTCTCTTGCCGACCCTCTACCTTTCAAAGAATGTTGCCCTTCTCCAAGGAATATCCTCTCCTCCTAGCAAGATGTTTGAAGCATATGAGAAAAAAAATCATTTTTGCCTCCAAGGAACATTTTGGCTTCACTTTCTCCAAGACATATTTGTCCTTTTGGTAGTCTTGGGGATGTTCAGCACCCTTTGCCAACACCACAACTCAAAGGCATTTTTCTTCTATCATCTTATTCATTCTTCAACTCAAAAAAGACTATGGCCAGAACAGACACATGTTAATCTGCAAACTGACATCATTAACTGACTCCTCAATAATTTGGAGAGGTCCCTGACCTCTGACTTTCCCAGTACAATATGTCTCCTGATCTTCTGACTGCTAGTACCAAGGGTGTTGATTGTGGATCCCACCAAGATCAAATAATTGGCAACTTCAGTCTTTTCTCTGTCTGTCATGATGTTGCCAATTGGTCCAGTGGTAAGAATTTTTGTTTTCTGGGTCTAGTGAAGAGGAAAGTCTCAGAGGCGAGAAAAAAAAAGAATGGTTGATCATTGAAACCATCTCCCAGCATTAGTAATTCCAGGAGATTTTGAGGAGCTCTGATGAACTAATAGTAAAGCTCTGCTGCACTGCCAACCCAAAGGGCATGTGTTTCAAATGCACCAGATGCTCCTCAAGAGAAAAATTGGTAATCTCCTTTCATGAGATTTAAATTCACTGAAGGCTAGTGTGAAACGCAGGAAGCTTGGGCCCAGCTCTTATTGCAGAGCAAGTCCTGCTGCTGAAGTAGTAGTTCCACTGACTGTCTCAACTAACCCAGGGTATGGAGGCAAAAATGTTTAGGAGCTCAGTAGTGAAGCTGGAGTCCAAGCAGCGATGAGGTAACTCAGTGTCCCCCTCTGTCTGTAAATTTATCCTATCAGGTCAAGACTTACTGATGGAAGAAAAGTTACAAAGCCACTAGGGAAGAGGAAAAGGTGAAAATCAGGAATATAGGGCATTATTGAACCTTTGGGAAAGAAACTCCTTCTTTTACATGTGATTGTATGTGTGTGACCAAAAAAATGAAGCCAGTAATAATTGCCTTCCTTACTCTTCCTCTAAATCTAATACCTCAATTAACTTTTTGTGTCATCAGTTTCTGGAATTTTACATGAGACCTTTCCAAACGATAATGAAAGAAAGTTACATTAATAGGCACGAAGTTCCTAGAGATAGTTCTGTTATCATTCATTTTCTACCAAGAACTGGGGCTATTACTCACCGTCCACTTTGGGAGTACGCTGGTCGGTTGATAGGTGAACACATGTTAATTCTAGATTAGCTGTGCATGAATTTAAAACGTCCTCCACCTCTTAAACTTGCCCTCTCCCGTTTCACTCTATTTTGGAAGGTGTGCGTATGAGTGGGCGTGCTTGTGCGCGCGTGTATGTTTAGCAAAGCCATTTGGAAGAAATTACCCTTTTATCCCCTCACCCATAGCTCTATCCCAAATATTTCTTGGACTGGAGGCATCTCTAATTTGTTCCCAGACGAGATGCCATCTAAAACTCACGCTGACAGAACATGTTGGCGCTCCTTTCCCGGTCCAAGAAACTGGAGGTTTGGTACTCTGGGAGGATTGCTTGATTCCCTGGAGGGCCGGGATCTCCAAAGGATTTGTACACGCTGGTGAGTGGCAGTATGTAAAAGAGAGAGAGGAGTAAGTCAGTCCGCTTCCCCTTCTGACACAGCGCTGGCAGCGCCAGCGACGTTACTCTCCAAGCAGCGGCCGGCAACGCGCAACAACAGCCTCCGCCCCCTCGGTCCAGCGATTGGCTGATTTTATTCATCATTTCCCTGCTAGGAAGAGGGAAGGGCCAGTGACGCCCCCAAACCCAGCTGCAGAAGCGGCCACCACCTCCAAAGCTCAAGGTAGCTCATCTGAAAAGAAACCTGAGCCCCTGGGAGGCAACACTGAGCGACCCTGGCAGTGCAGACGCGGCTAGCTCAGTCAGTCACTGGTCAGCGTGAGAGGACAAGGGCGAGCTTGGCCAACGCGGACCCTGGAGACCTGCCTCTGGGATCCTGCTCTAAGCTCTCTTCGCATTTCATAGATTTACCCCCGCGACTGTACCTCCTCAAAACGGAGCCTTTATTTCCACAAAAGGTGTGGAAGCTGGAGCCACCAGGACTTTCACGGGCACCAAAGATGCGCTCCATTAGAAAGAGGTTGACGATCTGCACGATAAGTCTGCTCTTGATCTTTTATAAGACAAAAGAAATAGCAAGAACTGAGGAGCACCAGGAAACGCAACTCATTGGGTAAATGCAAAGCTTCATTTCAGGATATGACAAAAAGTCAAGTAAAAAAATGAAATGAGAATATAGAGTAAGGCTTGGGATAGTGGGATGTGTGTGTGTTTGTAGGGGGGTGTGTGTGTGTGTGTGCATGTGTGAGGGTTTGTGAGCTTGAGAGAGCTCAGTCTATGAATTAAATAACAAAGGCTGTTACAGAGGTGTGTGGGTTTCTCCGAGCTTTTCCCCAGTAGAAGTTCAACTTGCCTAGTGGGGTAGGGGTGACGGTTGTATTGGTGCCTGGGGAATCACCAAGTCAAAGGAGAAGTCATTGCAGAAGTGTCAACAAAGAACGTGTGCCCTTGTCCTTTTCTGTGGGCCTTACTCAAGGGAGATGTCTTTATTCACCATCCTGTTGCCTTCCCTTCGTTCTCTGTCCTGTAATTCTACTGCAATATTAGTTGCCTGAAAGGTTGAAGTTAAAAACCTCCAAAACAGGGAATGTGCTATCTTTTCTATTTTTCTACCCTTCTCTAGCTTTGAGCAGAACCATGTATCATAATTTGAATTAAGAGCTCCAATACCTTATTTGCTTTTCTTTGGCAAGAAATATAGTTAAAATGTATGAGCAGCAAGATTATAGTTTTAGAAACTGGTATGACATTTAATAGCCTATATTTCTGCTCTCTCTTTACACTGTCTAGTTGAGTTCAGAATTACGCCCTCCCCCATTAAGTTCTCTAAATATCTTACTTCCTTCCTCCACCCCTGGCCTATGTGACTTTGAAGTTTACCCTGGAGGGGACTGTAACTTCTGTTGCTGATGTAGCTTGGAAGCGTTGTCTGAGGATGTGAACCTGGTTGTCAACTCTGCTCAAAGTCTTGTTTCGAAAATCCTGCCTTATCCGGAGGCTCCTGCTATTGGAAACTACTCACTAGCTGAGAAGCCCACTGGTTCTTATTTTCCCAAACATTCAGTTAAAGAAGAAAACATCTCTTTCCATTGCGTATGTGCATGTGTGTGTAGACGTGTGCGTGCACTAGGACAGTTGAAACATGCAAACACACCCTAAAACTTCATGCGCTCTGTGTCTTGGAATCCCTCATCCTCCCCTAAGTGGTGAACATGTAAGTGAGCAGCACTCGGGTTTATCCTTGTAGAAGGAACGGCAGATTTATAAAAAACAAAACAGCAGAAGTACAGTCGAAGGTCCTGAAAAAGAATGAAAGGCTAAGAAGGATTCGATTTGAGTGGTCGTTGTACGTTTCCTAATTTCTAAATGGTTGATTCTGGGAAAGGGGGAGAGGAATCCGAAATCTAGGCGATTACCCAGGGAGTTTGTGGTTTGAAAATTAGATGCAGCTCAATTGTCTGAAAAGAAGCCTTTGGGGTGGGGTATGGGCATCCCCGACAGACCTGAGCTTCTAACGCAGACAAAGGGGTCTTTAGGAAGGTGATGAATTGGCGCGTGGGGGGCTTCTGTTCCAGGAGAAAATGAGGAGCTTGGGAGTGGAAGCTCTTTGTTTCCCTCTGGGCTAGTAGATTTTAAGGATAAACCCGAATCCGGACAAAGCCACCAAGCTACACCAGGGAGCTGGAGGTTCGGGCCTTGGCCTGGGACCCCAGAGAACAGGAGTGGGCGGGGTCTGTGAGGCCAGAGGGGCGCCAGATGTCGCCATTGCACCCTTTCTGGGTTTCCACAAAACCGTCCCCAGTAGAGTGCCTCCTGGTCCCCCTGGGACTGACAATGGACTGGGAACTCCCAATCCAAGGGCGCCATTTCTCCCGTGACCCTTTCCCAAACGCAGTCCAGGGCCCAGAGGACGAGGAGGCGGCCCCAGCGCAGCCGTTGGACTACTTAAGCGAGGTTTCACTCGCACCCTTTTTTGGGTGGGCTGCGGTTTCCTCCCAGTTCCTCTGAAAAAAGCAGAGGCGAGTGCTTGAGTTAACTAAACAGGAAAAGAGATGCACAGAGGGGGCCCACCTCCCCGAAAGATGGACAAGATGGGATGAATCCCTTTAGGGGAATCTGGTCCCTTTGCCCCCACCCCCCCAAAAAAAAATTCTTTCACTACTCTGCAGGGAATCTGGCTCCTCCTCCTTAATTAAACCTCGCAATTACAGTCCTGCAGGGCGACACTTGAGAACTCTCTGCCTGTGTTACCCTTCTACCTCCAGATTCTACTGGAGACCTTGGAGTTGAAGACCATTTAGTCTTTCTGAGCTTCCTTTCCTTTTTCTTCTCGATGAAAAATGTTCAATAAGAAAAAACAAACACAACAAAACACAAAAATAGGAAAAAAACCACAAACCCAACCTGTAATTCAAGCTCATAAAGTGGTTTTGACTCCCAATTAGTGTTTTTGATGACAAGAGTTGATTGGTTACACTATCTAATCATTAACTCTCTAACCAAACCATATGGAGTTGAAAGTACTAGACTGCTGATTTGACATCAGAACTCTGGTTAGGGCCAACACTTAAAAGTAACACAACAGAGGCAGACTCAGCCTTTGGGGGGCACTGCTTGCTTGCTTGCTTGGTGGGTGCGAAGTAGAACTAGTTAAGGGTTTTCTATGGTTCTTGAATCTTAAAGCTTCCCTTTCTTGTTTAGACTTAGTTTTAGTTTTCTTGTTAACTGTTTTGCAGCGAATATTTCCTTCAGTTTCAACTCCTCATCACTTGAGGTCTCAGCCACTGCTGTTGCAGCATTGCTGTTTTCACAGAGAGAACACGGGCACAACTTTTCCATCATCCACCCACATATTCACATCTGCAGCGAAAGATAACCTTTAAGAAAAAAAGATAATGAGTTATTTGAGAATAGGTCAAGAAATGATTGTGAGACAACTAAAATTATTATTTCCTCGAAGATTGATAAAATTGATTTTTTTTAAGGTTCTTGGACTAGCTCCTCAAGTCAAAAGGCAGGAAAAAATACTGTATTCTATTCTTTACTGACCAAGTTATTCTTAATATTAGCAATGGTCTTGCCAAATAATTTATCTGATTCCATGTGTTCTTTGAGTATAATTGGAAATACAATAACTAAGGGTTCAACAGATAATATATGTGATTATACATATTTAATGAAATTACATATATTAAAATGTTAAACTTTTATATGTCTTGCAAATATTTGTATTGGTTGTTAGTTTTAAAAACGAAGTTATATCCTTTTTCTTTTTGACGGCTACAAATGAAACTTCAGTGAACTTATTGTAAGAACTCTTTAAAAAAATACTTTCCAATGTGCTTTAACTTTCCCAATATTGATGAGCCGTATCAGGTCTAAAGTTTAGGATGGAAGAGAAGTATTCTTCCTTAGAGTATTATCATTATCAGTAAAGTTGGCTGAAGTTTGCTTTAGGGCGGAGCCATACTTATAAAGGAAGAAATCCAGAATTTATGTTTTCCTTCACTTATTACCTTTGGAATTAACACTAAGAATTCTAACCTGTAAATAAAGTAGAACATTTCATCTTTGTTTTTATTTGTTTGACATTTAGATAGCAAAAACACAAAGTTGCCTACTGTTTTATTTCAGGTTTATTTTGATGCATATTTTAAAATTTTATAATAAGAAAGTTTAACTAGTTCCAAGAGAACATATTCATTCCCAGAATCAAACTGCAAAGTGTTTTTAGCAAGAATGAACACGATATTTGGTGTCTAATTTCATGCATTGAAATTAATCATATTTGGTTACCTACTGCAGATGTAATGGAATATGTGATGCATCTTAATTAAATGTGTCATTTTTTAGATGGCGCTATTATGAATGCTTATGGTTATTGCTGTTTTATAATTGGCCTGGAAAGTCTTGTTTCAAAGGGCATTTGTAGATACTAGTACTTAGCCTTGTTTCTTTCTATTATTGCTGCTGTATTAATATTGTATCATCACTGTATTGTTATTGTCATTGTATTGGTTACTGGAACCTCAACAACGCCTAAGAATAATACCAAGTATCATAACTAATCATTAGCTCCTGACACTGTTACCACATTGATGACTTAATGGATTTTTCTTGAGCTCTACAGATACAGGAATATTTTGTAATTTGTTCCTTCTTATGTTTCCTTGGATGTGTTTAAGGATTATATTGAATATTCCTGCAGGCAGACCTATGTAAGAAACATCTTCAGTGCAATATTTAAAAGGCCTTACCTATCTAGAGTGAGAAACTAGGGGGTAGTAACTTTCTTTATTTGCTGCATTCATGGGAAATACAAGGCTTTTTCTGGGACAGCATGTTAGCAATGTCATAAGTGAAGAATCCTTTGGGGCCCATTTAACTTTATGCAAAGCCGGTTTCTCTAGAATCTCAGATAACACTAACCCTGGCCTTCTCACATGTTATTTTTGTTAGGTGCAGTCCAGATGGATCTGACTCATAGTGACCCTGTGTACTTAAAAAAGCACACTGTCCACTTCTGAGCCATCCTCACAGTGCTACAATCAGGGTCTTTGTCGTAACCACTGCCTTAATTTAGCTCTTGAGAATCGTGTTTATCACTTGACATCAACTTTCCCAAGCATTCATTCTACCCTTCTCTGGGATTGTTGTTATATGTAGCGTTGAATTAAAACAGATTCATAGTTGACCTTCCAGTGGATTTTCAGAGATAAGAAATCATACAGGAAGAGAGTGATTACCCACATCTTTCCCCTACGGAACAGCTGGTGGATGAGAACAGCATACTTTAGGCTTGGCAGCACAGCTTCTTACTACTAAGATAGTCTTCTGTAGCATGTCCAAAATACGTGAGATAAATTCCCACTTCTAAGGAAATTCTAGTTGTACTTCCCAGACAGATCAGTTTGCTCTTCTGGAACTTCATTTTCTATTCACTATTCTTGTCTCATGCCATAGTTCAGATATGTCATTTCTTTTTAAGTAATCCTTATTCATTGTCCAGCTTTCAAATACACGAGATGATTAAAAATATCACCTTGGATCTCAACGTGACATGCTTGTTTTTGAACACTTTAAAGTGGTATTTGACAGCAGATTTGCCAAATGTGACATGTAATTTGATTTCCTGACTGCTGCTTCCATGGGCTCCTCTTATGTGAATTTCATTAACTATAGAAAAAAGCAAAGTATAGAGTTCTAACTACTTTTACTGATAGTTTTTCAGTTGTGATACTGTCTTAATTTTAACCTAACACTGTTTCCGTGAAAAGAGTTCAAACAGTATAGTAATGTGGTAGCAGTTCCTTGTTATAGAACTGAATTAATCTTTTAAAACTATCTTTAAACAAACAAAAACTAAAGGTTCTAAAAGGGCTCCTTGTACTAAGTATGCCAAAATAATAATTCTTCCATTTAAACATGTATCTGAATACCCAAAGACCTGTAAGGATGTATACCATAGATTGGCTTTCCCTATAAATGCTTATTGTTTGTGGAAGTAATCATTATAATCAGAGCCAGCTGTGCTTAGAAAAATATGGTACTGTTAAAGATGATTTTGGCAAGATAGTCACTCTAAACAGTGGTGTTAGTTTATATTGGCAATCTAAAAGGTATATGTCCAAAAGTGTGAAGATTAGCACTTTATCCAAATTTTCATTCTTAAGCAATTTTTAATCATTAGGCATGTACTATAAAAGTTGACTTCTCAATCACTGAGTAGTAGTAAATTGCTCCCTATGTTTTCTTGTATTATAAGTGACCTCTGTAAAATGATTATTATTAGTCATGCGTGAGCATGCAAATGTATCATTTTCATCAGTAAGGTAGTTTGAAATGTTAATTTTATAGGGTTATACATTTCAACAGTGGATAGTTACATAGGATAGCTGTATCTTTAAAAGAGAACGTGAGGCAAAATTAAGTCTGAATGCTTACAATCACAGAGTCTATCAAACAGCTACAAAACAGACAGGGTTTAGCTGGATAGGAGGAAAAGATTGCCTGAATACTAAACACTGTTTTAGGCATTGTAATTGCTAAAACGTCTTATTCCCTTTTAATGATGTTTTTGAGATTTTGAAAAATGAAAAGGTGACATGTAAGTAAGTATTATGTACATGTTAAAAGGGCTGAAGTTTTTTGAATGGCGTAAATAAGTGTCATTTCTACTCTAAGAGTTCCTATATTCAGACCCTTTACAATCCTGTTGCTATCACGTTAATTCTGGATCCTGGAAACCCCATGTGTGGCAGAGCAGAATGTTCCATAGCATTTTCTTGGCTGTAATGCTTTGTTTCTGATTTAATTTATTTCATTTGAATGAGAGTTTACAAACCTTATTGGTCTTTCATGCAGTCATTCATGACTTTTGTTTTATGTCATTAATTACAATTTATTAATGTAACTTTCAAACCTATGAGGTTTTTTTTAAAAATGGTATATTGAGTAGCAAATTGGTTCATCTGTAAAAGACCTAAAAATATAATTGGTATTATAGATATCTGTCATCATTATCATCACTACCTACCGCCAGTATTCATGCCACAGATATTTCACATAAGCTCAACTCTCATTACTGTCAACCCAGAGCTAATTTATAGCTGATCCTCCGGTGGGTTTTCAGAAGTCGTAAATAACACAGGAGAAGACTGCCCATCTTGCTCTCTCAGAACTACTGGTGGATTCAATTCTTCTGTTTTTGGTTTGGCAGCATAACTCCCTATCTCTAGGTAACTAGAGTTCCTTTGTGGTAAACTGTCCTAACACTATTGGCTGGAAGGTTGTTATGTTGTGGTACAGTTAATTTTTTTATGTTGTAATTGTGATTGTTAACAGCTTAAGTTTACTTGGCTCCATGATCAACATTCTTGGTACTAGTAGCCAGGAAATTAAAAGATGAATTGCCTGAAAGCCTGCTGTCAGGGACCTCTTCAGAGTAATGAAAATAAGGATGTCAGTCTGAAGACTATGGTGTGCCTGATCCTGGCCATTTTCTTTTCAATTACTTGTTATGCATCAGAAAGCTGGACAATTACTAGGAATGATAAAAGGAGAATTAATGCCTTTGAGCTGTAGTGTTGGAGAAGAGTATTGAATGGACTGCTAGGAGAACAAACAGAGGGTGAAACCAGGCAGCTCCTTGGAGGCAAGGATTCTGAAGCTTCATCTGACATACTTTGGGTATGTTGGAGGGAGGGCCCAGTCCTCAGAGAAGGACATCATGTTTGGAAGGGTGCAGGGACAGCACAAGAGAGGAAGACTTTCAATGAGATGGATTGATTCAGTGACTGGGGTAACAGGGAGAGATGTGTCAGAGACCATAATGTTTGCACAGGCTATAGCAGGGTTTAGGGCTGTTGTACATAGGTAGGCTCACTATGAGTCACAAGTCACATAATAACAAATAATATTAAAGGCTATTGATTGAGGTTTTTTTTTCCTGTGACATAGAACTCCCTATAACTATCAAATAGAAGGAAACTATTCTCATTGTTAAAATATTTTTGAGCCAATACAGGTTTTAAAATTGGCAGTTCAACAGTGTGGGGTAATTGCCTTTCACCTACTGAGTTCTACTTAATCCTTGCAAAGCCATGAGACAATACCATTGCTATTTTCAGGATAAAATAGGATCACTTTGGATTTAAAAAAAAATTTAATTGCCCAGGAACACTGGACTGGTAAGCAATAGAGTTACAAACATACCTAGATAACCTGGTATTCCTAAGGTCTTCTTATTCTGAAACAAAAGCTCTTTCTATTATGCCTCATCATTTTCTGGGAAAATAAAATTGTTATCTTGGGTGTAACAATTATACAGATGCACAGGAATTAACAAAACATCCTGTCTCTATTGTCTAAACTAGGAAGTGGAGGGGAATAATAGCATGGAGTAGGGGAAAAGCAGTTATAAAGACTTTGATGAGATTTTTGTTTTTACTCTTTAAGTACTGTTGTTGTTATGGGCTTTCTAGTCACCTGAGAGTCATTGAAACCCTATGTACAACAGCTCTGAACTCTGCCCTGTCCTGGGCCAGTTTCACTCACTCAGACACACTACCCTCATTGACCCAGTAACTGTGTCAGTCCTTCTCATTCAGGATTTTCCTGTCCTGCACTGTCCCGCCATCCTTCTGAGTGTGATGTCCTTCTCCAAAGACTGGCTTTTTCTTTATATGAAAATATTCATTTCCAAAAAGATCCATATATTTGTTAATCCTGATAAAATTACATTCACTTTATCCTTATAGTATCCTTCTTTGTTTTACTTCTCCATCTGAAATATAGACTAACTTGTATCTATAATATTCAACCAGTAATGTAAAGAAATTTTATGGGACTTAATCAATTTGTTTCTTACTTTCATAGTGTTATCTTGTTTTTGTTTGTTTCAGAGATAGTGAATTGTGTTTGAGTCGATCACTTGTCAATAGTTCTGATAAAGTTATTCGAAAAACTGGCTCTTCAATTTTTCAACACTCCGTAGAAGGCTGGAAAATTAATTCTTCTTTGGTCCTGGAGATAAGGTAAATTTCTTTAATAAGGCATAATAAATTTTATATCATATTTATGAATAAGTTGGGATTGGCAAAATTATATAGAATACTTGACATATAGTTTAAGTATTAATACTTTGATGAAAGAATGAACCAGTTCTAACACTGCTCACTGAAGGATGTGTATCCATAAACCTAAAATCATTATACAGTCAAAATTTTCAAGATGAATATATTTAGTTTGAATCTACTGTCTTTATTATAGCAGAAATAAATACACAAATACTAATGTTAGCACCCCTCCTCCTTTATTTTGGGTACTCAGTCTCTCAAACTAAGCGTATAATTTGAGAATTTTCTTCAACTTCTTCCCTCTTAATTCTTCATTGTAATCTTATGTGTGGGAAGCTTTGATGAATAAGAGGAAAGGAGTTGCCCTACCAACTCAAAGGCAGGCAGTTCAAATCCACCAACTATTCTTATATGATTTACAACCTCAGAAAACCTGCTGGAGGATCAGCTGTGAATTGATTCCAACTTGATGGCACATAACAACAATTTTGTATTCAACATAGAGCTTATTCAGCTCTGTTGCTAATATTTGTAAATACATTTATTCTGCCCTATGGGTTAATTTGGAAGGAGGAGTGGCATCCACTTGGAGAGAGGATGAAAGGCACCCAAGCATCGAGGACTCTCCTTCATTGCGTTGCTCTGAGTCACCTGTGACTCGATGGTACTTAACAACAACAACAACAACATGAGTTAATTATGTTTATGTGAGCACCTATAATAAAAATCTCAATAGTTACATCCTGTAATTGTTAAGTACCATCAAATCTAGTATGACACATAACGACCACATGAACCACAGATCTCAAGCCTATTCTATCCTGTGCTATTCTAACAATATCTGACACTTAGCGCATTGCTGCAGTCACTGTGTCAGTACACTTTGATGAAAGTCTTCCTATTTTGGCCATCCTACCTTCTTTCCAAACATGATGTTCCTCTCTAAGGAATAACTTCTCCTAGCAACATGCACAAAGTGTGTGAAATAAAGTTTTATCATCTTTCCCTCCAAGGAACACTGTGGCTGCACCTTTTCCAACACATACCTGTTATTTTCTTGGCAGTCCATGGGATTTTTGTGCTTTTCTTCAACACCACATTCTTCTTCTGCCATCTTTTGTCATTATACAGCTCTCAGGTCCCTAACAAGAGACTGAAAAGACCATGGCCTGAATCAGTTGCACCTTAGTCCTCAAACTAACATCATTAATCCTCAATAATTTGGAGAGGTCCTTACAGATTTTTTCAGTGCAGTACATCTCCTGATCTCTTGCTGGTACCAAGTGTATTGATTGTGGATACAAGTCATCACATCCTAATTGTGTAAAAAATCTGAAAATAAGTTTTCTAGATCATTGCGAATCAGTCAGTCCAAGTTATCCGCAGGCAGCAGGATCTCAAGCTGCTAGGTTTGGAGGCTGCTGGTTTCAGAAGTGGACACATTCAAAGGCCATTGTTGAAAGCTAACACATCCAAATACATCCTTCGAGAGCAGGGTTACAGGCAGTTGTCTTTAGATACTGATGAGTCCCAAACTGGAAAATGTGGCTGACCACTGGCTCATGTGTGAATACTGAGTCAAACAGTCAGATGTATATCTGATAAAAATTCACCTTTTTCCTGGAGAGTCATATGCCTGAGGAGACCTCTCCTTAATCAGTTAAGGCCTATCAGCCTGTACAGGCTACAGTGTGTTTTTTTTTAAATTTTTTTTTTATTGGGAAAAACATATTGGGGGTACAAGGAGGTGAGGGTTGGGGGCAGAAGGGTGAGGATGGGCCAGGATGCAGTTGCAGAGCTGCACATTTTGGTCAGTGGGGGGAGCAGGTGAAGGAAATGATGAGGGTCCAGTGGGGACCAGATGCTACAGAGGAATGACAAGCATTTTCCAATAGTAATTAAACCAACTGTCTTATTGATTTGGGAATTGGATGCCAACTCTCTGGCTTCTTCATGCTGAACAGGGGCATAGATGTAAAGGGGGGAAGGGAGGACACTTTATCACCTTACTGGTGGTCTTGGGTTACAGCTGCTTGCCTTCTTGCTCTGTTAGAAGATATTTTCCTGTCATTTGCTCCCGTCTGGAGTGCAAAGTGTTTTCCCAGGTGGGTCCAGTGGGGATGGCTGGTTGAACCCAGAGGCTCCATCCTCCTTTGCTTCCTTAGCAGTCAGTTGTATTTCCTTTTTGTCACTGGCACTGGGTTCAGGGTCAATTCTGGAGTAAAACTCAGAGTTAAGGTTACCTATAGGAAAGGGAGCAAACCTAGAGAGAACAAACTCATGAGTTACAAATAGAAGGGCTTTGAGGATGTTGCTTTCAGGTTTACTTGGGGGGGGGGTGGTGGCAGAAGGTGGCCTAGGTAACATTCTCTGGATACCCTAGGCATTCTTCTTTTTTTTTCTTCTCCTTCCCCACCCAGGGGTCAGATGGCACAATCTGGGGACTGAGGAGCTCACCCTGAGGGCCTCGACGGCTCGCCCCGAGCCGGGGGCCGAGGGCAGCCCGCCCCGGGCAGAGGGCCGCGACGGTTCGCCCCAAGCCGGAGCCCGAGGGCAGCCCGACAGGCTACAGTTTTGAGGAGATTACCCCTGGGTCAGATATCTTTACAGATGAGGTTTTAATCCTGCATCCTTAACATAAAAGAGCTCTGGTGGTCCAGTCCATGCGGAGTTCACAGAGAGCTGTGACAGCCTATCTGGAATTGCATCTACCAGTACCTTTGGGATTGCAGCCTGACTTCTTACCATTAGGCCACCAGAGTTTCTTTTCTTATCCTTTTTGTTGTTGTTGTTGTTGTGTACCACTGAGTCAGAACCAACTCAATGCTGACCCTCAGGCAGATTTCCAGAGGCAGATAATTGAATGGGAGGAGATTGCCTATACTTTCTTCACAGAACAACTAGTGGATTTGAACCTCATGCCTTCAGGATTGCAGCACAGCTTCAACTACCAGAACTCACTTTGTTATTACATACATTTCCTTTCCTTTTAAATAATTGAACCAATTACTACTCACAATAAATTCTTCACAATAACTTTCACATCTTCCATAGGCAGTTTTCAATCAATGAAAACACTTCTAATCTTTTCTTTGCGCTAACTCAAGGTAAACACAGAGCCTTCTAGATGATTCTGACTCATAGGAGCCCGATGACAAAATAGAACTGCTCCATTGTATTACCGAGACTGGAAATCTTTATGGACTCAGACTGCTATCTCTTTCTCCTGAGGAGTTGATAATGTGCTTCAAGCACTGACCTTTTTGTTAGAAGCTGAACACTTAACCCTTTTCCTGCCAAGGCTCTTTTCTTGCTTTAATGTAAGCCTAAATAAGGGCTTAAATTCTGGTGACATAGTGTGTTACATGTTGCATTGCAAATCTGAAGGTCAGCAGTTTAAATCTGTAT
Organism: Elephantulus edwardii; assembly: GCF_000299155.1. NCBI lineage: Eukaryota > Metazoa > Chordata > Mammalia > Macroscelidea > Macroscelididae > Elephantulus > Elephantulus edwardii. The sequence goes on from NW_006400272.1 coordinate 137,738, forward strand.
ACAGCTTCCCGTAAGGTAAAAGGAAGTCCATTTCCAGTCGTCGACATTGCTTTTCCATTCAACTTATCCACTCCTCTGCTAATCCCTGCTCGCTGCTTTCTTCCTTCCCATCTGTATCAATTCTACATGATTGATTTTTTTTTATTGCATTATTTTTACGTGTGCCATCAAATCAGATCTGACTGGTACAGGAAGAGATTGCCCCCTCCTTCTCCAGCAGAACATCTGGTGGATTTGAACTGCATACCTCTGGGATTACAGTGCAGCGTCTTGCCACTAGGCCACCAGAGCTCCCTTACATGATTGATTTTAACGTACGTATATGTTACTTAGATTTTTTTTCAAATTAGTCATGCAAATCCTGTTCCACATTGTTAATTGCAATACACACAATGTCTGATCAGCCATTAATTTCACAATGACCTTCCCTTTACCTATTACAATAAACCGTTCATTATCCATCTAGACTGGAAGAGGTCCATATTTGTTCCCATAACCAAGAAAAGTGATCCAACTGAATGTAGAACTGTAGAACAATATCATTAGTATCACATGCAAGCAAAATATTGATGAAGAGCATTCAAAGACGACTAGACAGTACATAGATAGGGAACTGCAAGAAGCTCAAGCAGGATTTAGAAGAGGCTGTGACACCAGGTATATCATCATTGATGTTAGCTGGATCCTGGCTGCAAGTAAAGAATGTTGTTGTTGTTTTACCGTAGAGGTGGAACTGACCCATAGCTGACCGTCTAGTGGGTTTTCAGAGGTAGTTAATTCCACAGGAGGAGATTGCCTATCATTCCACTGCAGAGCACCTTGTAGCCTCAAACCACCATACCTTTGGAATTGTAGTGCAGCTTTTTGCCATCTTAGGCTACCAGAGCAACCTGAAGGTAGAATACCAGACATTGTTTTACTCTTCTTTACTCTGGAAAGTAAAGAATACCAGAAAAATGTTGATTTATACCTTATTGACTATGCACAAGCATTTGTCTGTGTGGATCATAACAAGTTATGGCTAGTCTTGAGAAGACTGGGAATCCCAGAACACTTAATCGTGCTCATGTGAAACCTGTATCTACACCAAGATGCTGTTACACGAACAGAGCAAGGGAACATTGTTGTTATGTGCTGTGCTTGCAACTTATAGTGACTCTATGTACAACAGCCCTGTACCCTGGCTCTATCCTGTGCCAATCTTACTGTTTCTCACACACCTACCTCCATTACCCAAGTCACTGAATCAATCCATCTCATTGAGGTTCTTCCTTTCTTGTGCTGTCCTTCCACCCTTCTAAGCATGACTTCCCTGTCCAAGCACTCATCCCTCCTTGCAGCATGTCCAAAAGTATGTCAGACAAAGCTTCAGAATTCTTGCCTCCAAGGAGCAGCCTGATTTTATCAGGACAAACCTGTTTGTTCTTCTAGCCACTCATAGTTTAAAATTAAGAAGAAAGTGCACCAGTGTTCTGTTCTCGCTCTATACCTATTCAATCTGTATGCTGAGCAAACTATTCGATAAACTCGACTCTATAAAGTAGAATGTGGCTGAGAAGCTGGACTCTGTAAAGAAGAATGTAGCATCAAGATACGAGGAAGACTCATCAATAACCTTGTTTGGTGTAAGCAAGGAGGACTTGAAGCACTTGTTGTAGAAGACCAAAGAATATAGCCTTCAGTATGGATAGCATCTCAAAGTGAAGAAAACAAAAAATTTTACTACTAGACCTATATGCAACATCATGATAGAGAAAAGATTGAAACTGTCAACAAATTCATCTTACTTGGATCCACAATCAACACCCTTGGGACTAGCAATCAGGAAATCAGGAGATGATATAAGGTGGACACCTGGTCCAGGCCATGGTCTTCACAATTACTTGCTATGTATCAGAGAGATAGAAATTGATTAAGGATAACAGAAGAAAAATTGATGCCTTTGAGTTATGGTGCTGAAGAAGAGTATTGGACATACTATGGACCATCAGGAGAACAAACAGATCTGTTTTGGAAAGGGTGAAACCAAGTTTCTTTTTGGAGGCAAGGATTCTGAAGCTCTGTTTTCTCTCATACTTGGCTCCAAGAGGGACAAGTTCTTGGTGAAGAACATCATACTTGGAAGGGTGGAGGAACAGTGCAGGACAGGAAGGTCCTTGATGAGATGAATTGACACAGTAGCTGGGGTAATGGTGATAGGTTTATCAGAGTCAATGAGACTGGCACAGAATAGGGCAGGATTCAGAACAATTGCACGTAGGGTCGTTACAAGTTGAAGGTGACTTGATGGCACATAACAACAACAACATGGCACTGAATAATTATGAAATGAACTTTTCTGCCTGTACCTTCCTAATATATGTATGAATATAGATATGACCATATGTGCACTGTTTAAGAAATTAAAAGACTTAAATACAAATAGTTTGAAACAATTCAATATTGCAACTTTACAAATTAATGAAGCTTGTATTTATTTATTCATTTATATCTTTGAAAGTAATCTGTTTTCAATTATAACTACCAATGATATGAATGAAATGTTAATACTATTTTGGTATTGTTGTCTTTAACAGATGAAGTAGTAAACAATAAAGCAGTGAGTAAATACTGAATAATGCATACTCAGTTGTCACTTCATTGTAAGGAAGAGATAATTTGTAAAACTATTATTGTACCATGACCAAACAGTTCATAAAAATTATAATTGCCTATAAGAGGCAGTGAATAGTTATTAATCAGTTTGACACCTGTAATAAAAAATATTACACAAGAAATACCTGATTGTTGGCTTCACTTTCACAAATAGGGTTTTAAAAATCATAATTGAAATAAATGATGAGGTATTTTAGGTTATTTTTGTTCTATTTTATTCCTCCATCTATAGCATTTATGAAGAACCCTTTTTTGTTTTTGTTGTTTATTAGTGAGTGTGGGTTTACTTGACAAGTGTTTAAAAATAAAAGTTTGATATGTTTGATTGAGACTTACAATTAACTTAATCTCATGACTGAAATATTTTCAATTTTTTCTCATTTTTTAAAAGTCACATTAAATTTGTTACTATTTAACATGTCTGTTATGCTGTTTATCTATTTATATTATATTTATATTAAAATATGAAATATACTGAAGATAAATTGTTTTTCCCTACATCTATATAACTTATTTACTTTATTACTAATCCCTTCAGTTCTTCACACTCTGCTACTTTCATAAACATACCCAAAAGTATTTAATATATATTCATCACACATCTGAGTCTCTGGGGAGTTGTCAAAAAAACACAGTTCTTTCTATTTGTTCATTGTGCTTTGAAGATCCATCAAGATTTAGAGCAGAGTTTATGCATGTTGCAGCAAACTTCACAATTAAAATAACTAGCTTGACTGTAAAGGCTTGATTTTATTGATAAAACAAGTTTGATCTTTATCACTGTAAGCGAAAAAATGACACATTTAAGATGCATCACGTATTGTAAGTATATCTCTAACGTAGTACTGAGAGATAAGTGGGTCATGTCAAACATTTAACCACATTTTTATCCCACATTTGGATTATTTCTTTTCCTACTTTATTTTTCATACTTTGAATGGAAATCCAAAGAAACAGCAACATCTAAAGTAGAAGAAGACCGAAAGTATGAGGTTTGCTCCTCATTGATGCTATTTTTGTTAGGTGCCATTAAGTCAGGTCTGACTCATAGTGACCTTGTGAAAAACAGATCTGAATCCTGTCTTATCCTGTGCCAACCTCACAGTCTCTGACACATATAAGTCCATAGCTGCAGTCATTGTCAGTCCACCTAGTTGACAGTCTTCCTCTCCTTTGCCATACTGCCACCTTTCTAAACATGATATCCTTCTCCAAGGAGAAACTTTTCCTAGCAACATACCCAAAGTATATAAGAAAGCTTCACCATCCATGCCTTCAAGGAGTACACTGGTTGCATTTTCCCTAAGACATACCTTTTCATTCTTTGGGCAGGCTGAGGGATATTTAGTACTCTTCCAAACACCATAACTCAAAGGCATTACTTTTTCTTCTGCTATCCTTATTGTCCAGTTCTCAGATGCATAGCAAGTGATTGAAAAGACCTTGGTCTGGATCAGGTGCACCTTAATGCTCAAACTAACATTATTGCTCCTCTGTAATTTGGAGAGGTCCTTGACTACATACTTTCCCAGAGTAATATGTCTTCTGATATTCTGACTGCTGGTATCAAGTGTATCGGTTGTGGACCAAAGTAAGGTGAAGTCATTGACATTTTCCATCTTTTGTCTATTTATCATGATGTTTCCTATCAGTTCTATGGTAAAAATTTTTGTTTCCTTGATGTTGAGATGGGATCCATATTGAAGGTTGCGGTGTTTGGCCTTCTGCAGCAAGTGTTTCAAGTCCTCCTTAATTTCAGCAGCAAGGTTGTGTCGTCGGCATAACGCAGGCTATTGATGACTCTTCCTCCAATCCTGATGCCACATCCTTTTTCATAGAGTCCAGTTTCTTAAAAATTTGCTCAGGATACGTATTGAATAGTATTGTGGAAGGATACAACTCTGATGCATGCCTTCCTTAATTTTAAACCATGTAATGTTCCCTTGCTCTGTTTGCACAACAGCTTCTTAATGTAAATATAGTTTTCACATGAGGGAAATTAAATGTCCTAGAAATCCCATTTTTTTAATGTTATCCATAATTCGTTATGAGTCACACAAATGCCTTTGCATAGTCAAATCGATATTATTCTGATATTCTCTGCTTTCAGTCAGGATCTATCTGATACCACTGATGCCATAGCCTCTTATGAATCTGGCTTGAAATTCTTATAGTTCCCTGTTTATTTACTATTCTAGAAGTCTTTGAATGATCAGCAGTATTTTACTTGCATGTGATATTAATGCTGTTGTTTGATAATTTCAACATTCTAGTGGATAACCTTTCTTGGGAATGGAAACTAACATGGATCTCTTCTAGTCAGCCAGGCAGCTTTCCTCCAAATTTTCTGGCATAGACTGGTAAACACATCCAGGGCTGCATCTATCATTTGAAACATGTTAATTGGTATCCCATTGATTTCTTGGGCTTTATTTTTTGTAGATGCCTTCAGTGCAGCTTGAACTTCTTCCTTTACCACTGGCTCTTGATCACATGATGTTTTTGTTGTTTAATGCTGTAGAGTTTGTATAGGATCATAGGGACCCTAGGGATGAAAGAAAGTGTTGAACACAAAACTTTCATCTTTTCTCCAAGTTCATAGAGTTTCCAGAGACAAGCTATTTGGTCACACGATACTTTCTGAACTATTTCAGTGTCAACTAATATTTTTTGATACAGTGATTCAATGTATTACCTCCTTCTTTTGATGCTTCCTGGATCATTCAAAATTTTGCCTACAGCATCTCTTAGTATTAAAACTTGAAGCTTGAGTTTGTTTTTCAGTTCTTTCAACTTCAGAAGTGTAAGTTCTTTTCTTTTTATTCTCCAATTCTAGGTCTCTCTGCATATTCTGTTATAATATTTTCCTTTGACTTCTCAAGCTACCCTTCGAAATCTTCTGTTTAGTTCTTTTACACCAGTATGTCTTGCCTTTGTTTTGGCTTCTCAATGCTGTAGTGCACTCTTTAGGGTCTCTCTCTTTTTTTTCTTTCTACTTTGGCTTTCTTCTTTCTTCTCTGTCTTTTCAATGACCTATCATTTTCTTCATGGACCATATCCTTGATGTCATCCCACAACTCCTCTGGTCTTTGATCATTGGCGTTCAAGAATTCAAACCTATTCTTGAGATGATATTTAAATCAGGACAGATAGACTTGGGATCATATTTTGATTATCATGGATGTGTTTTTATTTCCTTCAGCCTCAATTTTAACTTGCAGCTGAGTGCAAATCTGTTCCACAGTTAACACTTGGCCTGGTTTTGACTGCTAATATTGAACTACTCCAGAGACCACAGATGTAGTCATGTCTATGCCATCCCTCTGATGATGTTCATGTGTAAAGTTGCCATTTATATTTCTTACAAAATGAATTTGTAATAAATAAATCATTGGATGTGTAAAATCCAGTCATTCTATCTCTACTCTCATTTCTGTCACCGAGTCTGTACTTTCCGATTATCTTCATTGCTTCCAACTTTTACATTCCAGTCACCAATTATTATCAGTGAATTTTGATTGCAAATTGGGCCATTTTCAGACTGCAAAATTTGCTAAAAATATCCAATTTTCTTTGACTATAACTCTTTGTGCATGTATTTGGTTATTATTCATACTAACAGATCTTCTTTGCATGCTTATGGATAAGACCCTATCGTTCACAACATTGTACTTCAGGACAGAACTGCGACTCATTAAGAAAGGCTAGTCTTAAAGTAGAGAAAAGTATTTCCAATTCAAGGTCAAGATATTTAGAAATGCTTCAATAGTCAAGGTTTGGAGGTTAACTAAATATGATAGGAAATTTACATGTGCTTACTTTTCAAAAGATAATTTTGTTTGTTTTATGTATAGATTTTCTTTAAACAAGATCTATTTACATCTCTTGCATCTTTGAAAGTTATCAGTAGAACAATAGTTTATGCATTTTATTATTCACAGAAAGATTAGTGTTTCTGTAGGAGCAAGATCTCACAATCTGCTCCTCTAAATATCACAACTTTAAAAATCCTCTGGGGAAGTTGTACTCTACCACATGAAGTTACTGTGGGTCAAAAATATACTTGATGGAACCTAACAACAGAAAGAGTTAATGTGGGTGCACAGATCTTGTGACCAGTGGAAGCAATATTCAACATATAAATGGTGTATCTAATTGGAATGCCAGAGCTCATATTATTAAACACATGTTTTGAACAATTTTATCTCAATGCTAAAAACACATACCCTAAAATGTATTTTTATAGAGTAAATGATAAGTTTTCTTTTGCTCCATAATAACAAAATTGAAGATATGATTCTTCAAATATTGCCAACACTAAGCCAATATATTAAGCAGGGACTTAGAGTATCAAGTAAACTGAAAACACTTTTAAGTATTTGAGGACAGTTTTACCTTTTTATTTTGTTTAGGATTTTTCATTTTATATTCGGATATCTTTCCTACAAATAATAACGTTATAGATCTGAAGGCCAAAACAAGTAGGTAGAAATTATACTTTTTGTGGTTTGAGACACATTGCCTTGCAGAAATAATCCATTAGAATAAAGTTTTATTTTACTCTGGACAGATTGTGTACTAACAAAAAAGCTTTAGAATTTATTTCATTTTCTTCTTTTTAGTAAATTGTGATAGTATTAGTTGGATTAGCATAAGAGTTATTATTCTATTTTCTAAGGGCATTTAACTGAAGATTTGATATTATTAAAAAATAACAAATATATAATTGAGACTTTGTAGTTTCAAGCAAAAAAACCCAAAAAACAACCACCATAATATTTTTCTTTGAAATAGCATGATTTTTATATCTACTAATACTATTTTAGTTTTTGTTTGTTTGGAGTTTAAGTTAAAGCTTAAAATGACAACTACTTTTTACAAATATGTTTAATCTAAAACTAACAAAACTATTTTACCACCATTGATGTATTAAATTCATTTTGTGTCAGTGTTAGGAATGACCTTTCTTTATTTTGCTTATCTACCAGAGCTAGAATAAACCTGTGTCCCAGAGAAAAAGTGTGTATATACAAAGAAATTTTGAAGTGTTTACTATGAAATAAAAATGAAGAATAATGTCTTTTCCTTAACTTACGAGGACTCCAAATGAATTTGTCCAAAAGACAATGAATAAAATAATTATATATGACTTGGGCTTGTGGTTTTTTTTTTAATGTTAGTAATTAATTGACATTAAAAAATTTAGGATAATAGAAATGTGGGCTGAACAGTTTATCTTTAGTCGCATCATAAGTTTTGTTGTTGGTAGTCATTTGTTTTGCTTCTTGACTTTGCAAACAGAGAGTTAATTTTTAAGTTATTTCTTCTCAAGGATTGGCTGTAGCAAACAATTTTTTAATCCAATTCAGTGTTTTCTAGAGTTTATCTTATTAAGCAACATGTAAGAGATGAAATGCTATTTCAGCTTTAGAATAATTTTTATTGTGATTTTTTTAGTAAAATAAGCATATATGCTTCTTATTTCTATGATTTTTCTGGGACTACTTTTAATAATTTATTTTCATACTCAAGTATAATACCTTTAAGAAATAAAAATATCTATCTCATTCCACAGAATCTTTAAGCATAAAATATTAAATTAACATTGTTTCATTATTTTACTGCCTATATATATTGCTTTATTATGTACTCTGTGTAGTCACTGTCCAATATTAGTACAAATTGATCCCTAGCAGATATTGCATAATCTAATTTGTTTCACAGCTTGTGTTACTCTCCAGTTGTATGACGTGTCACATAATAGTTTCTGATAGGGTCAGCAATGGATTAATTTTTTTAGTTGCCTCAGCACATATGAATATTGTTGGCAAGAAACCTGCAGAGAACAAAGAGTGGCACCTGGAAATAAGTTAGATATATTTAATGTTTTGCAAGTGAAAATTAAGTTTAGTAACATAATCCTCAGGGGTTACTAGACAACTGCTATTCAAGAGATGAGTGATGCTGAAAGTTTTAGTTGAAAATCAGTTGATAAGTTTCTGTATACAGTTGATACCTGTCAGTTAAATGGTCCGAACTAGCATTTCAGTTAATCTTACGTTAACTAGTTTTAAAAAAGTGTCGTTATGACTAGTAAAGGTTTCTTGTCTCACTGAAAGTGAAACACATTTTTAGGTCATTTCAGTTATCTTTATCATTAAAACAGTTGACTTTAAGTCTGTGCTTATCTATAATGGAGTTTCAAGTTAGTTTATGGTCAGAAAATGGCAGTTAAAGATCTAAGGAGGATTGTTTTTCTTTTAAGTCATGCATGGAATGCGCAATCTTTTTCCTTGAATGTCTGGTAGTAACTTGACCCCATATCAGTAAAACTTGTGCTCGTACTACCTGCATGTTAAAGATAAGTATTTGTTGATGTATTTTGGTTTTAGAGCCTAGGTGTCCAACTGTATTTTCTTTTGTGTCTCTCTATGCGTAATTGTATTTAACCTGCTATGTTCACACATGTCAATTATTTCATGAACTAACAAAAGCCTGTGTGTTCATAAGTGTCATCCTTAGTGATATACTGTTTCAGTTCACTCTAAGTGCAATAGTTTTTCATGCTTCCAGTGACATTTAGCTAATTATATTTAAGCACTAGTTTCTTCTCCTTTTTGTTTTTATATTCACCATATGAACAACTAAGCAAATTCACAGAGCTTTTTATAAACCATTACATCTATAATCTAAAATATTGCCTTTGACCAGCTAGAGGAAGAAAAAAAAAAAACCAAAAAAACCACCAAAACACAAAACACAGAACACAAAACTTTGTTTACTGTTCCAAAAAAAATCTTAAGCACTTAAGTTAGAATATCACTGATTCAAGTAATTATTTTAAAACTTTCTGCAATTCTACAACAGGAACCTTAGCTCAAATAATTTTCCATGCATATAGATTTAAACCCTAAAATAGAAGCTACATTTTGGTTTAGTGTAAGAAACAGAGAACTTACTGGAGTCGTTCAATGTTTCCTTTTTCATCTCTTTTGGTTTTGAAAATAAATTTCTACACAAACAATATGCTTTGAATTCTGCCTAAAATACTTTTTTTTACAGTTTTAAATTTTAATTGGTCGATTTGAATTGTAATTTCCTTTTCTTTCTTGTAAACTGCTTTTACTATTTTTAAGAGAGAAAACCACTACTGAGCCTACATGATACCATGGGAAAAGTGCATAAAATAGTATCATCTGTGCTTAATAATTATTTGCCTCACTAAACATTTGTTATATTAGATTATACATCTTTAAAACTCTGCTAAACCCCATTGTAATATCAGCTTTCCTAAACTTGAAAAAAAATTATAATGTTGTACTATACTTAGATGTTCATGAATCAGTTCCGACTCCCTGATAATGACTGACTGACTATTTTAGGATCCTTGTCCTTTCAAATATTTTTGCTAGTGGTGATGCTGGAAAACCCCTTTTGTTACCAACTGACAAGTATTTAAGCCTTCACAGTTTTGACTAGTACAAGGGATTGTCCCTTTTGGATTTCCAAGCTAAAGTCTTATTCCAAATCAGTATCTCTAATCTATTTATATCAAGTTTGCAAACGTGTCGTTTCTTGGGTGTGTACATCTTTTAATGCACTGAGGGCAACCCACTTAACATATGTTCAAAGGAAAGGAATACCAACAAGTTTGATGTGACCACATCCGTGAAGTCTTAGAATTAGCTTTATTGTTTTCACAGGAAATGAAATATTTTGCTAAAATTCAGGTGTCAGGCATTAGTTTTGTTTTTTTTTTAACCCTAGAATCATACGGCAGTGTTTGCAAAAGTTTATCTGTATCAGTATTCTTTGTGCTAGTTGTAACTTTTGTGAAAAATCGCTTATATGTGCTTAATATAATGAAAATTTCTAAATTTCAGATGTCTTATTGAGATTAATTTCACAAACAGTTCTCCTCTTTTAAATTTGTCCATTTTTACCATTAATAATATTATATTGTTTGGTAGTGTTGTTCTCTGTCTTCATTATTTAATTTGTCAGATATTTGTATAGGTTTTCTGAATATAAAGTCAATTCTGTCTAAATTTAATATTCAGATTTTTTGAGAAAAAAATGAAAAAGTATACTATTTTTCAGAGAACAAGTGGACAAATCTGTTGTGTATAAAACCTGCTAAAATAATGACTTCCAATCACTTAGCTTTTAGTTAAATCACTCTCTAAACTGTTACTTATTTAGAGGGGAAAAAGTGGAAAAAGAACAGTTATATATTATATAGGCTGACTTCATCTGTGCTAGCTTGTACATACAAATTCAATAATTTCTCTTTCAGTAAAGTAATGGGAAGAAGGTGTATTTTGTGCTCAGCAGTATTATTGTGATGAAGTTTAAACAATACAAGCTTCTAAGAGCACTTAGACACATAAGATTTCATTTTAAACATACCGTAGAACTATCTGAGACTGCCTCTTGCTGTTTTATTTTATTCTTGGTAGCCTAAGGATCAAGTAATTCTAGACTTTCTCAGCTAGGCTAATAGTTTCTTTGGCAATGTAATTCTCCCCAAAACTTGCTAGGTTTCTGGACCTTTTCTTTTTAGTTGCTTCCAGGTAAATTCACACAGTGATTTCTCCTGAATACATTTCTTATGTTTTCTGATTCTCTTTTAATTATTTTTGGCCATTTCTCCTGTTATCTAATGGTTACTACCCTGAAGTCATTTAAGTTTATAAAGTTAGATGGGAATGCAGCCTCCTACATAATGCTTAGATGCCTCCAGTTGACGATCTTGGCTCTTGCTAGTTGGGGTCCAGGAACATTTGTGATGTCTCAATTACTAGACTCTTACATAGTTTAGATTACAGGTCATTTTCAGAGACATATTTCCTTCCATCTCAGCTTGTAACTAGGCTATTTCATGGGTGACTTCATTTCTTTTAATGCCAGGGTAAGAGGAGCAACCAACATAACCAGCACACACACACTTTTTAACAACTTCTCCAAGAGAACATACTAGATACAGGGCATGCACCACAAATTATTGCAGACAAGAGTTTTATCTGTTACTTTCTTGTGTTATATCAAAGGTCACCAGTTTTCCAGCTACATAGCTTTCTCTCATTTTTCATCATCTGACTTCTTCACACATGTCACATATATTTTTCTGTTTCTGTGCCACTTACTTTCTATTATTAATTTCTTTATTAGGAGTAGGATAGGCTAAATGATCATAAAAAAGAAGAAGAATTGAATATACAGTGGTCTGAACAAATTGAACCTAAGTATGAGAGAATCTTAGAAATATTTTATCTGAGCATCAAAAGAGTCAGTAAATCTAAGAAGGTTGAATCTGTCATGCTTACTGGGCTTTTAAGCTTGAAAACAAAACCTTTCATATATAATTAGTGTGCTGTAGTTTTTATTCTTCTTCACATAATATGTACTTGTGGTTTGAATTATTTTATATAAGTTAAATATTAATTTTATCCCTTCAAATGGAGCTGAGTATATACATTTCAAAACAATTTCATT
>NW_006400272.1:151021-152761 GCF_000299155.1 Elephantulus edwardii
TTCTGTTAAATTTTGCTATTTTGACTGGGGTGAAATGATATCTCATAGTTGTTTTAATTTGTATCTCTCTTAGGGCTAGGGATTTTGAGCATTTCTTCATGTGTTTGTTAGCCATCTGAATGTCGTCTTCAGTGAAGTGCCTGTTCAATGAAAGTTTACAGAGACTTAGGGTTTCTAGTCACTTATTGTTGCACTTTTCTCCCTGTCCACCCCCTCCGCCCCAATTCACTCTTCTCCTTAAAAAGTAAAGCTCTTTCATTGTTATGCAATCCCTTCCCCCAAGTCTACTCCACTGTGCAGCCTTCAATTTCATTATTTCTATACTTCTTAACTAGACAAGGTTAAAATAAGTAGGTAACTCTAAGCATACTGTTTGAAGCTAACAGAATATCTAGTAATTTAGCCAATCCATAGCCACAAAATTTCTTTTAATAAATGGATTTTTTTCTATATTTAATGGATGAAGTGTATTTTTCTACATTTTAAATATAAGTTTGGTAGATGGAGAGGAGGTTGATGTTTTTAACAGTTATACATTGCTTAGCTCCACAGTCAGCACTCTTGACACCAGCAATCAGGAAATCAAAAGATGAATTGCATTGGGAAAATCTGCTGTCAGGGACCCCTCAAGAGTACTGAGAAGCAATGATATCAGTCTAGAGACTAAGATGTGTCTGATGTAGGACAAGGTCTTTGCAATTACTTGCTACATATCAGAAAGTTGGACAATTACTAAGGATGACAGAAGAAGAATTGATGTCTTGGAGTTGTGGTGCTGGAGAAGAGTTTGGAACATACCGTGGACTGCCAGGAAAACAAAGAAATCTGTTTTGGAGATGGTGAAACCAAGTTTCTCCTTGGACGCTAGAATTTTGAAGCTCCATCTCACATGCTTTATGCACATGGCCAGGAGGGACCTTTCCTTGGAGAAGGACATCATGCTTGAAAGAGTGGAGGGACAGTTTAGGAGAGGAAGACACTGAATGAGATGGAGTAATACGGTAACTGGGACAGTGAGAGTTGGTGTGTCAGAATTAGTGAGACTGGCTGAGGATAGAGCAGAGTTCAGTGCTGCTGTACTTATGGTCTCTATTGGTCACAGCCAATTTGACAGCATATAACAACAAGCACAATATAAGTTTGCATACTATATATTCTTACAAAATTATAAATAAATATTTTGTAAATATATATTTTCTTTCCTATAAAATGTCCTAAATGGTTGGTTTAATTATCAACTGATTAAATTAGAATTTAAGACTGTTTAGTATGCCATTGTGTATTTAATGATATATTACTTTGTAAGCAAAATTATCATCTCTTGAATACTTTACTATTAATGGCAAACTTGACTTGTATTTTAATTCTAGGAAGAACATTCTTCGTTTCCTAGATGCAGAGAGAGATGTCTCAGTGGTCAAGAGCAGCTTTAAGCCTGGTGATGTCATACACTACGTGCTTGACAGGCGTCGAACACTGAATATTTCTCATGATCTGCATAGCCTCCTACCTGAAGTTTCACCCATGAAAAATCGAAGGTTTAAGACATGTGCAGTCGTTGGAAATTCTGGTATTCTTCTGGATAGTGGATGCGGAAAAGAGATTGACAGTCACAATTTTGTCATAAGGTGAGCTTTTTCCGGTTTCTTCAAATTGAAATTTCTTCTAAATTGCTTTACTTAGGAATAGAAAACTGGCAGAAATATTTCAATCTAATATTAATTTCAATCATATCAATAG
>NW_006400272.1:153036-175553 GCF_000299155.1 Elephantulus edwardii
TACATAATATATTTGATGTTCGGCACTTTACTGACTTTAATTTCCTTATCTATGGTCTGTGAATATGCTAGTATATTTTGACATATAAGCATATTGGTTTACTGTCCATGAGTAATCAATAGATATACAACAGTAGAAAGATTTGAATATGATCACACCACATGTGTGAGAAATTTTCAATTTCCAGTTCTTATGTCTTTAACAGTTTCTTAATATATACTAGTTCCCAAAAATAATTTGCTAAGTAAACAGATCATGTATGCTGAAATCTTGAAAGAAATCCCTTTGAAATTAAATCTAAAATGTATAAATAATGCCAAATGAGGAAAATCCAAGACAATAAATATAACTGAAGACATTCTAGCTTATTTTCTTACCTTTTTATAATTGAATACAGGCCAGAGATTCCTTTTAAACCTGCTGTCTTAAAAAGAAATAATCTGAACTCCTATACAGTACTCAATTCTAGAAAAGTCTGTATCAATGAGAATAAATATTAACAAAAAATTGTGTCCAATGATGATAATGAAGGAGGTATAAATGTTTGAAGAGACAATGATAAAGAAATGCATGACAGCAGAGGAAATAGACTGTAGATCTTGAAGTACTTGTGAAGTAAGGTTGTGAAAAAAAAGTTAACGTTTCTAAAATCTTCTGAAGTGGCTAAAATTAGGAGGTGGGTAAAAGAAAGTTACAAATTTTAAAGGTATTAGAAATTATGAGATTGTAAAAAAGAGAGTATTCAAGAGTTATTATTGTTGCTTAGCATGGAGTCAGAATCAACCCATAGTTGACCTTCCAGTAATTCTTAGGAAGTGAGAAGAGATTGCCCATCTTTCTTCCGCATAGCAGCAGGTGGGTTAGAATTGCTTTTGGGATTAAAATGCAGTTTTTTACCACTAGGCCACGAGATTAAGACTGGGGAAAAATAGTATTCAAAGATGTTGTTGCTTTTAAGGGCCATTGAGTCACCCACGACTCAGAGCAACCTTATGCACAACAGCTCTGAATGCTGCCATGTCCTGAGCCCATCTCTCTGACTCCAAAACACCTAATCCCATTGCCTCAGTTACTGTGTAAATCTGTCTCATGGCCCTTCGACTTCTGAGCTGTCTGTCCACTCTTACAAGCATGATATTCTTCTCCAAGGATTGGTACCTCCTGACCATGCGCCCAAAGTATGTGAGACAGAGCTCCAAAATCCTGGCCTCCAAGGAAAAACTTGGTCTCACCTTCTCCAAGAGAGACCCATTTGTTCTTCTGGAGGTCCATGGAATATTCAAGACCCTTTTCCAGCACCACAACTCAAAGGCATCAATTATTCTGTCATCCTTAGTTATTGTACTGCTCTCTAATGAGTATCAAGGAATTGAAAAGATCATGGCCTGTAACATGCCCACTTTAGTCTCTACACTAACATCATTGCTCTTTAGAATTTTGGAGAGGTTCCTGGCAGCAGACTTCCCAGTGCAATCTGTCTTTTGATTTTTTTTTTTTTTAATTTTTGTGTGAGTGTACCGTCAAATCAGATCTGACTGGTACAGGAGGAGATTGTCCCTCCTCTTCCCAGCAGAGCATCTGGTAGATTCTAACCGTGAGCCTCTGGCATTGTAGTTGCAGCTTCTTGCCACTAGGCCACCAGAGCTCCCCTGTCTTTTGATTTTTTGAAAATGTTTGGAACAATATGGCAACAGAGAACTGTCAGATGTGCAGGCTGGATTTAGAAGAGGTCATGGTACTAGGGATATTACAGTTAATGTTAGATGGGTCTTGGCAGAAAGCAGAGAATACCAGAAGAATGTGCGGCATTGACTATGCAAAGGCTTTTGACTGTGTGGATCACAATAAGCTATGGCTGACTCTGAGAAGAATGGGAATCCCAGAACATTTGATTGTGCAAATGCAAAACCTGTACTTGGACCAAGAGGCAGTCTTCAGAACAGAGCAGGGAGACACTACAAAGTTCAAAATTAAGAAGGGGGTCTGTCAGGGATGTATTTTGTCTCCATGCCTTTTCAATCTGTATGCAGAACAGATCATCCGAGACGCTGGGATATACGAGGAGGAATGTGGCATCAGAATTGGTGGAAGGATCATCAACAACCTGCATTATGTGGATGACACAACCCTACTTGCTGAAACTGAGGAGGACCTGAAGCACTTGCTGCAGAAGGTCAAGGACTGCAGTCTTCAATATGGATTGAAGCTCAACATCAAGAAAACAAAGGTTCTCACCACTGGGCCAAGTAGCAGCATCAGTATGGATGGTGAAGAAATTGAGATAGTTAACAGTTTCAGTTTACTTGGTTCCACAGTCAACACTCATGGTAACAGAAGCCAGGAAATCAGAAGACGAATGTCATTGGGAAAATCAGCTGTGAGGAACCTCTCAAGAGTACTGAAGAGCAACGGCGTCAAGTTGCAGACTAAGGTGCACCTGATCCAGGCTATAGTCTTCACAATTACGTGCTATGCATCAGAGTTGGACAGTGAATAGGGATGATAGGAAGAGAATTGATGTCTTTGAGCTGTGGTGCTGGAGAAGAGTTTTGAATATTCCATGGACTGCTAGGAGAACAAACAGGTGTCTCCTGGAGAGGGTGAAGCCAGAATGCTCCTTGGAGGCAAGGATTCTGAAGCTTTGTCTGACATACTTTGGGCATGTTGCAAGGAGGGTCATCCTTGCAGAGGTCCTTGGAGAGGGAGGGACATCATGTTTGGGAGAGTGCAGGGGCGGCACAGGAGAGGAAGACCCTTGATGAGATGGATCGATTCTGTGAGTGAAGTGGTAGTAATGAGTGTGTTTGAGACGTGAGGTTGCACAGGATAGAAGAGCGTTTATGAGTCACAAAGGACTCGATGGCACATAACAACAATATTTCCAAGATAACTGACTTCGAATTATTCTTCGTCATTTCTATAGCAATTTCAACCTCAGTGATGGCTATTAAACTAGTTTACTTGCTTTTGCTCCATACTCAACATTTATTCCTTCTAGATCCATACTTTCAGACACATTAACGTATCTATTGTTTCTAGGCCTTTGCTGTAATTTTGTTATTGTTGTGTGCCACTGAGTCAAATCTAAGTCATAGTAACCTTTTTAGGACAGAACAGAAATGTGAAAGCTGTGTTTATTTTTATCTCCTGCACAGTTACTGGATGGGTTAAACTGTCATCTTTTCACCTAGCAGTCAATAGCTGTAACCATGTTCCACTGGGTTCCTTACTGTTTTTCTGCTTAATGTTTTAGCAGTACGGTGGGAAGGCTATCTCTAACAATAATTAAGCAGCACTCCCGTTCATTAGTTAATTACATTTCATCTTTCTACTTTGTCTTTAACGTTTTCAGATTTCATGAATATAATATTTGTATTTTCAAATTTGACTGATACAATTATTTACCTAGATAACTAGCAATGTCAAGTAGTATAGAAATTGTGCTTTGAAGTCATTAAGATATTTAGTTGTTGACCAACTGCTGTCTCTTTTCCTGAGAATTTACATGGTTTATCTCTTCTCAGAGACATATAGGCCTAAGATGGACAAAAAAATGGAAATTGTTATATATTCTGAAGAGAATATCAATAATTTCAAACCAGCATATATTTATTTCTATAGTTTATGATCTAAAACTGCCATTACATTTTACTAGAGTTTATGAACTTTAGGGAGCTCTGGTGGCCTAGTGGCAAGAAACTATACTGCAACCCTGAAAGCACGCGATTAGAAACCACCAGCTGCTCCATGGGAAAAGGGTGGACAATCTCCTGCTGTGCGATTAAACTTAGAGCCAGAAAAAGGTTTGCCAATTTTTTAAACATATTCATGGTTTTGAATAGCTATGTATAAATGTTTCCACACACTCCGGAGTCACCCTTTTTGGGAATGGAAACAAATAAGGACCTCTTCCAGTCTGTTGACCAAATAGCTGTCCTCCAAATCTCCTGTCATGGAACTGGTGAGTGAGCTCATAGGCAGAATCATGACAGATTGAACCTGTCAACAACTTCACCTTACTTTAATCCACAGTTAATAACATTGGTACCAGTAGTCAAGAAATCAGGAGATGTATTACAGTTAGGGACCTTTCCAAATTATTAAGGAGTAATCATGTCATTTTGAGGACTAAGGTGCATCTGATTCAGGCTGTCTTTCGGATCACTTGCTATTCTCTGAGAGCTGGACAATTGAATAAAGATGACAAAAGAAGAATTCATGCCTTTGAACGAAAGTGTTAGGAAAAGTACTGAACATCCCATGGATGGTCAAAAGAACAAAAAAATAAGTCTTGAAGAAAGTGTAGCTAGAGAGCTCTTTGGAAACAAAGATGATAAGACTTCATCATACATACTTAGGGCATGCTGCTTAGAGGGGCTATTTCTTGGAGAGAGACATGATACTTGGAAAGGTAGAAGTTTTTTGAAGAAAGGGGAGAGCTGCTATCAGATAGATTGACACAGTGACTGCCACATTGGGCTCTAATGTGTCAGGAAGTATGAGAATGGCACAAGCTAGGACAAGATTAAAGTTTGTTATAGGGTTGCTATGATTCCTATTAGACTTGATACCTATCCACAACATATTGTTGTTGTTATGTGCCATTGAGTCACTTGTAACACATAGCAACCCTGTGTATAACAACCCTGAAACCTGCTCTATACTGTGCCAACTTCATTGTCTCTGACACACCTACCCTCATTACCTCAGTCACTGTATCAATCCATATCATTGATGGTCTCCTTCTCTTTCTCCATCCCTCCACCTTTTCAAACATTGTCCTTCTCCAAGGACCATTCACTCCTTGCAACATGCTCAAAGTATGTCAGACAAAGCCTCAGAATTTTTGCCTCCAAGGAGCAGGCCGGCTTCACCCTCTCTAGGACGAACCTGTTTGTTCTCCTAACAGTCCATGGTATATTAAAAACTCTTATCCAGCACTACAGCTCAAAGGCATCAATTCTCTTTTATCATCCCTAGTCATTATCCATCTCTCTGATGCATATAAACTATTGTAATGACTATGGCCTGGATCAGGCACACCTTAGTCTCCAGACTGACATCATTGCTCTTCAGTACTCTGGAGAGATCCTTGACAGCTGACTTTCCCAATGCAGTTCATCTCTTGATTTCCCGGCTGCTGGTACCAAGATGTTGATTGTGGAGCCAAGCGAACTAAAGCTGTTAACAATCTCAATCTCCTCACCATCCATCATGACACTGCCAATTGGCCGAGTGGTATGGATCTTTGTTTTCTTGATTTTGAGCTTCAATTCATATTGAGAGCTGCAGTCATTGGTTTTCTGCAGCAAGCACTTCAGGTCCTCCTCAGTTTTAGCAGAGCTGTGTCATCCGCATAGCCCTGGTTGTTAATGAATCTTTCTCTAATCCTGATGCCACTTTGCACCTCATAGAGCCCATCCTCCTGGATAATCTGTTTTTCATATAGATTGAAAAGGTATGGAGACAGAATACATCCCTTGCATACACTCTTTTCGATTTTGAACCATGCAGTGTCTCCTTGCTCTGTTCTGACAACTGCCTCCTGGTAGAAATATAGGTTTCACGTAAGCACAATCAAATGTTCTGGGATTCCAGTTCTCAGAGTCAGCCACAGTTTTTTGTGATCCACATAGTCAACTGCCTTTGCATACTTAAAGAAAAACAGTTAATGAAACACAGTTAGACTGGTACTCTCTGCTTTCAGCCAAGATCCATTTAACATTAGCTATAATATCCTTGGTACCACACCTTCTTCTAAAACCAGTCTGCACTTCTGGAAATTCTCTGTTGACCTGCTGCTCCAGTTGTTTTTGGGTAATTTTCAGCAGAATCTTGTTTGCATGTGATATAAATGACATTGTTTGATAATTTCTACATTTTGTTGTATGTATTTCTCTTATTCCTGTAAACCTGAAAGCTACTAGAGCCTAAATCCCATGTTGCTGCCTTTCCTCTCTTAGCATTTCTAGATACGAAATCAGAAATTATAGATGAAGGATGAGAAATTGTGTTAAAGATTGTGGTTGGGAAATTGTCAATCTGCTAAAATGTAGAAATTCAATTAAATTGGATCTTTGTAAATATATTTCATGGTGTCAAAATCATGTCTGTGTATTAAAGCATACATCTTATTTATTTTTCATAATAGAACGTTATGATAAAGTTATAATTATTATAAAAGTAGACTTGACTCTTTTCTTAGTATCACACTGTCAATACAAACACAAATTCTTTCAGTCTTAACTGTCAAAATAGATCCTGAATCAGAGTATTTCTCTTGGTTTCCACTGCAGTCACCTGTGTCTAAGGCAATATTATCTCTTACTTATAACAATACTCTAGTATCTAACACTCCAGTTTCTCTCTCCCCCCCCCCTTTTCAAAGAAACAAGTTTTTTCTAACTTGCCAATTTTTTACTATATTTTAGGTAAAAGAAATCTATTGCTAGAAGTCATATTGTGATGTCAGAAATGGCATTTATGTGGGTTGTTCTTCATGAAACTTGTTTGCTAATTTTTTTTTAATTTCTAGCTTAAGATTTATTTTTTACAAGGATTTATCATCTTTTTTTAAAGTTTATTTTTTATTTTATTTTATTAATTTTAATGAACATTTACAGAGATTTTGGTTTCCCTTTCATTCATTGTTTCACTTTTCTCCCTGTCCAGCCCTCCCCCCACCCCCACCCCAGTTCACTCCTCTCTTTGAAAAAAAAAGAAAAATTCTTTCTTTGGTATACAATCCCCCCGCACCCCTCCCACCACCCTGACTACACTCCACTATGCAAGCCTAGTTCTGGACTCTTGTGATAATCATAATACCCTATCATATATTGCTTTTAAATTATTCTATCCTTCATCTGTTTCAACGCAGTATACATAATTTATCCAGTTTTTCTTAGTCTTACTCTAACCCTGATGTCAGCCCCATTCTACAACAGTGGCACCATGCAGTATTTTTTTTGTGACCAAGATATTTCACTCAGCATAATGTTCTCCAGGATCACCCATTTTGAATAATATTGCATGAGTTGCTTGTTTATCAATGCAGCATATTATTTCATTGTGTGAATATACCATAGCTTCCCTATCCATTCATTTGTTGATGGGCACCTGGGTTGTTTCCAACCCCTTGCTGTTGTGAACAAAGCCATGATAAATATGGGTGTACATATATCTGCTTGGATGTCGGTTATGGTCTCTTTAGGGTATATTTCCAGTATTGGAATTGCTGGGTCAAATGATATCTCTCTATTTGCAACTTTTTGAGAAAGTGCCACACCACTTTCCACAGTGGTTGCACCATTCTACACTTCCACCAACAGTGAATATGGGTTCCAGTTTCTCCACAACCTCGCCAGCATTTGTTGTTTGCTGTTCTGTTAAATTTTGCTATTCTGACTGGGGGGAGATGATATCTCATAGTTGTTTTGATTTGCATCTCTCTTAGAGCTAGGGGTTTTGAACATTTCTTCATGTGCTTGTTGGCCATCTGAATGTCTTCTTTGGTGAAGTGTCTATCCTGTGCCCATTTTCCAATTGGATTATTTACCTTTATCTTGTCGTGATCAAGTATTTTATAAATTCTAGATATAAGCTCCTTATCTGAGAATTCATTCCCAAGCACTTTTTCCCAGTCTGTGGCTTCCCTTTTTACCCTGTTGGAGAAGTTTTTGGGCTTTTTTTGTATCCTTTAATCCTATTATTTCTTTCAGGTCTTTGTAGATAATACCCTTGTAAACTCTCCTATGACTGTACTTTTACAGAGACTTCCCTGCCCCTCACTCACTCCTGTCACAACCAGACATCATGTTGCCTCCCATTTTTTTGTTCTTTTGCATTTCATGTTTATCGTAATGTCTTTCCAACAAAATTATTGAAAGAGACTTTATTTTTGTGGTTCATTTTTAGGGTCTTAGTCTCCAGAACAGTCTCTGACACAGATGAATATTTACAACTATTTGCTAGAGGCATGTAGATAGAGAAGCAAAGAGACAGTGAATCAAGAAGGCAGACAAACAAGAAATAACAAAGAAGAAAAAGCATAGACAAAAAGAGATTTAAAAGAAGAGGACAGAAAAAAGACAGAATGGAAGACTTTATTATAATTTGCTATATCATATAGAGTTTTTTGGTGGTATAGTGGCAAGAAGCTGCACTGCAATCCTGAAGACACAAGTTTAAGCTCACCAGCTGCTCCTTGGGAGAAACATGGACAATGCAGTTAACTGCAAATTCACTGGAGGGTCAACTATGGACAGGTTCAGACTAAATGATATGCAACAAAACCATCGTCATTAAAGAGTTCTGGTGGCTTAGTGGTAAGAAGCTGTGCTGTACTCTCAAAGGCATACGATTCAAATCCACCAGCTGCTCAGCAAGAGATAATGAACATTCTTCTGCACAGTTTGCCATCTTTAAAAACCTGCTAGAGGGTCAACTATGCATTAATTTCAACTCTAATGTACCTTACAACCAAACATCATCTACCAGCTAGTAGAAATTTCTCATACACACCACTTTTTTTTTTCCCTGTACACACACCACTTTTATTCTTAGAACATTCCTGACTGCCTGGATTATTTGTTATTATTGTTGTTAGGTGCTGTTGAGTTGAGTATGATTCATAGCAACCCTATAAACAACATTTCTGAAATCTGCCCTATCCTGTGCCATCCTCAAACTTCCTGGCTCACTAAATCCCACTGTGGCAGTCACCATGTCAACCCACCTGGTCGAAGATCTTCTTTGCCTTTGTTGACCCTCCACCCTTCCAAGTGCATGTCCTTCTCCAAGGAAAAGCCCCTCCTAGCAACACGCCCATAGTACGTGAGGTAAAGCCTCACCATTTTTGTCTTGGAAGAGCTCTCCAGCTGCACTCTCTCTAAGACATATTTTTTCCATATTTTACATATTTTTTAGCCCTCTTTTCCAACACCACAGCTCAAAGACATCAATTCTTCTCCTGTCATCCCTATTCATTGTCCATCTCTCAGATGCATAGCAAGTCGAAAAGACCATGGCCTGAATCAGATGCTCCTTAGGCCCTAGAAACTAGCGATATCTTTGCTTGATGTCAGATGAATCCTGGCTAAAAGTAGAGAATATCAGAATAATGTCTATTTGTACTTTTTCTGACCATGCAACAGCGTTTGTGTGGGTCATAACAAGTTGTGGCAAACATTGAGGAGAATGAGAGTCCCAGAACACTTCATTGAGCTTTAGCAAAACCTATACCTGGACCAAGAGGCTATAGTGCTAACAGAGTAGGGGAACATTGCTTGGTTTAAAATGAAAAAGGGAGTGGGTCAGGGTTTTGTTCTCTCTCCATACATATTCAATCTGTGTGCTGAATAGATTATTCAAGAAGCTGGATCCTGTGAAGAGTAATGTGCCATCAGGATTGGAGAGAGACTCATCTACATTATGTAGATGACATAACCTTGCTTGCTAAAAGTGAGAAGGACTTGAAGCACTTGTGCCAGAAGTTCAAGGAACACAGCCTTCAATATGGATTGCATCTCAATGTCAAGAAAACAAAGATTCTTACCAGTGATCTGAAGGCAACATCACGATGATTAGAAAAGAGATTGAAACTGTCAACAACTTCATCTTGCAAGGATCCACAATTAACACCCTTGGTACCAGCAGCCAGGAAGTAAGGAGCTGCTTTGCACTGGAAAGGTCTGCACTTAGAAACGTCTTCAAATAATGGAGGAATAATGATGTCAGTTTAACAAGTTTGAGGAATAAGGTTCCTGGACTGAGAAAATCATAATTATTGTCCTCTATCTATGGAGGCCATTCCACTAATCATCTTTTTAAAAAAATTAGAGGACTAGATTTTAAGGAAAATGAAAGCTCTACAGCAAGAAATAAAGAATAATTGTTCTTTCTTTTATTGGATAAAAGATTATAGACCTGCAGTCTTCATTTCAGCTGATAATCTCTGCAACCACAATGTCTCATTTTAATTAACTTAATAATATTTTAACTTAAAGTATTATATTTTGCAACTGAAAATGTGTATACTTGTCTTTTGAGAGAATTTTAATACGCCTAAATTAACATAATCTCAATGTGGTTTTGGTATATTTTTATTGGCTGACATACAGTCATATACATTGTGTTTCATGTGTGCCCACTGTTTTATATAGTCTTTCATTTACATTGTGTTTAGTTCATGTGCAATGTTTTATACATTCATATGCATTGTATTTTATATCATTAATAACTATTGATTAATTCCTATTATCACCCCATCTTTTCAAGTCTCCATTAAATATTTCTTATTCCTTCATCTCCTCATCTATCACTAACCTCTGCTATCTTGGTGATTACTCTTTCCCCTTTTGCTGACCCCTTCTCCTTTTCTCTTGCCCCATTTGAACATTTGTACACATCTTGTACAAATCTTGTACAAAAAAGGTATGCTTCTGTTTTCTCACTAATTGTCTTATACTGTGTGTATTCTTAAGAGACTATGTTATTTCACTCACAATAATATTCTTTTGAATTTCCCATATTATATACTATTTTATAAAATCTTCATTCTTTAGTGCTGTGGAGTGTTCCATTGTGTGAATATACCACGATTTCTCTTTCCATTCATTTGTTGATGGGCTTTTGGGCTGTTTCCATTTTCTTGTTATTGCCAATAATGCTGCGATTAACATAAGTGTACATGTCTCCAGCTGTGTCTTAGTTCTGATTTCCTTTGCCTATACTCCTAAAAATGCAATAGCTGGGTAATCCTGGAAGAGATGAATTGACACAGTAACTGGAGTAATGGAGCTAGGTGTGTCAGAGATAGTGAGACTGGCTCAGGACAGAAGAGGGTTCAGATCTGTTGTACATAGGGTCACTGTGAATTGCAGTTGACTCAATGGCACACACAACAACATGGAATTCTATGTTCAGCTTTCAGAAGAAACACCAACACTTCCTTTCTGAGTTGTTGTACCATTTTACAATCCCACCAGCAGCGCATGAGAGTTCCAATCTCTCAGAAACTTCTGCAGTATTTATTGCTTACTATCCTGTTAATCTTTACTGCTGCTACTAGGGAGATAAGATATCTCATTATTGTTTCATTTTGTATCTTTTCTGAGTGCTAGTAATTTTGCCTACAAAGATGTTGCAGGGTAGAGGGGACTACTATACATGTTAACATTTGGAAATCATTGTAACTAGGTTTTGATGGTATTTTTATCCTTTAATAAGTTATCTCTATTATATATTTCTCCTAAGACATAGTATTTTAAAGATGCTAATAACATTGAAGACAAATACTTTGAGTTCGAGCAAGTCATTTTTTATTTGGCTAACGCTCAAGAAAAGGTTTTTAAACCTATCCTTCTAAAAAAAATTCAAAAAGCCTCATTGCTGTTGGGTTGGAACTGACTTTCCAATGAGTTTCAGAAACTGTAAATTGCATGGAAGGAGATTAGTTTTTTCTGTGGAGCAGTTGATGGTTTCAAAATGCCTGACTTTAGATTTGCAGTGCAACTCTTTACCCACTAGGCCATCAGTGCTTCCACCAATAAAAATTATATCACCAGACACAGGAATCATTGATAGGTGTTGGAGAATTTGCAAATGGTAGATTTTTTTTTTTAATTTTAGGAGGAGAATTTCAAATAGTGGAACAACACATGAGCAGAGAACTGCCAGAAGTCCAGGCTGGGTTTAGAAGGGGTGGTGGAACTAGGGATATTGTAGCTAATGTTAGATGGATCTTAGCTGAAAGCAGAGAGTATCAGAGGAATGTCTATCTGTGTTTCATTGATTATGCAAAGGCGTTAGACTCTGTGGATCATAACAAACTGTGGCGGACACTGAGAAGAATGGGAATACCAGAACACTTGATCGTGCTAATGCAAAACCTATACTTGGACTAAGAGGCAGTTGTCAGAACAGAGCAAGGAAACACTGCATGGTTCAAAACTGGGAAGGGTGTATGCCAGGGATATGTCCTATCTCCATACCTTTTCAACCTGTAGGCAGAACAGATTATCCGGGAGGCTGGGCTCTATGAGGAGAAGTGTGGCATCAGGATTGGTGGAAGATCTGTCAACAATTAGCATTATGCAGATGACACAACCCTGCTTACTGAAACTGAAGAGGACCTGAAGAGCTTGCTGCAGAGGGTCAAGGACCACAGCCTCCAATATGGATTTAAGCTCAATGTCAAGGAGACCACGATTCTCACCACTGGACCAATTGGCAGTATCAGGATGGATGGTGAAGAGATTGAGATTGTTCACAGCTTTAGTTTGATTGGTTCCACAGTCAACACTCTTGACATCAGTAGGCAGGAAATTAGAAGACATATTGTCATGGGAAAATCTGTTATTAAGGACCTCTCCAAAGTACTGAACAACAATGGTGTCTCTTTGGAGACTGAGGTGCGTCAGATACAGGCCATGGTCTTCGCAATCACCTGTTATGCATCAGAGAGTTGGACAATGACTAAGGAGGATAGAAGGAGAATTGATGCCATTGAGCTGTGGTGCTGGAGAAGAGTATTGAGGGTACCATGGACTGCTAGAAAAACAGATTCATCCTGGAAAGGGTCAAACCAGGCCGCTCCTTGGAGGCAAAGATTCTAAGGCTCCATCTAACATACTTTGGGCATGTTGCAAGGAGGGACAGGTCCTTGGAGTGGGACATCATGCTTGGTAGGGTGGAGGGACAGTGTAGAAGGGGAAGGCCCCCTATGAGGTGGATTGATTCAGTGAATGGGGTAATCAGGGTGGGTGTATCGGAGACGGTGCTATTTGCACAGGACAGAGTGGAGTTTAGGGATGTTGTACTTAGGGTCGCTATGAGTCACAAGCTACTCAATGGCACATAACAACAACAACAACAACATAGATAATTTTAGAGCTCTATACTCGGAATTGAAAAACTACTGTGTTATGGCTCTGCAATTGTCTTGTGGTTTTCCTAAGATGTATGAAAGGAATAATGAGAAACATATTAATGAAAGTATGGGCATTATCATTACAATGATTCTTTGTTTACACCATTGTTATTAATTTCTAAATACAGAAAAGGGAACATTCAGTATTAAAAATATATACTTAGGACATGCAGCCAAAGGTTGGATTTCTGATATGCTGGAGGAAAAAAAAATAAAATTACTCATTATTACACACATTTCTGTAGAAAAATCACTCTCTTTTCTGCAATAGCTAATTGAAAGAATTACTATATTTGTTTCCTTTTAGAACACTTATTATAGATTTTTGTAATGGTCACTTACTGAGTTCTGCAATACTCAAAATTGTACATATTTGAAAACTTTCCCCCAATAGTTAGAGTTGTTTTTTTTTTCTAAAAAAACCTATTTTGTTCTATAGAAAGCTGTAGTTAAAATACTAAGATTTAATTATTACTGAGTCTTGATAGTTTGTAGTTATGGTAAAATATAATTTAGTGGCTTCATTTCACATAGGAAAAATTACAGATAAAATATGCATGACAATAAAACTTTGTCATTACTGGATAGACTGTTACTTCTTTTTATGGGCTATGTGAGTCCATTCCTCCTTTTATTAACCTGGCCCTTCTAAGAGTATAACACCTTCCAAACTAGTGAGCCAGAACAATTTTTGCTATACCTGGCAGTATTAATGATGAACCAGATTCTTTTAGTGCCTAAACCAGCTATAAGTTAGATTCTTTTGAAAGGCTCATTAATACTCATGAGAACTCTGAAACTGTAGAATAATGTCAGTTATAAGAAGGAGTGAGGAAATTTATTTTAGTTTAAAGATAGCAGTTTGTAATTGATAAGTGGGTCCCATTACCATGAATAACTGAAATACAAAGCATATGAAGCAGCAGACAAACTCTGAGTATTAAAGTTCTTAATAGAACATTGCTTTATCTATAGAATTTTGATTTTTTTGTGCAGACATTCCTCTTATTTTATTATGTATTATTTATTTTCTGTTTTGAAAATAATTTTGTACTATGTCTTAACTCTTTTAGGAGTTAACTTTCCTACTGGGAACCAGTCAGTTTCAACTCAGAGTGACCTGAATGGATAAAGTAGTAATTCTTGAGGAATACAATTCTAATTTTACTTATGTGTACAAAAACAACAACAACAACAAAATCACTTGGTTGTGGCCATGTAATTCTGCAATGACAAATCATTTCACTAGAACTCAGTCCTTCCTAAGAGCTCTTTCCTTACTCATTGATTTGTGTTCGATCTGTGTACCAAACACTGGTTACCCAAGTCTGTGTGACTTCTTGTTATTCCTATATGTTTTCTCTTTTGATAATAATTTTGGTTTTAAAACTCAATCAAAACCTAATTCTTCTTTGAAATAGCTTTTGTCCATTGTAACTTGCTAAAGCCGCTATAAATCTAACATGATATTTTTTAAAGTCCCTCAGATTTCTCACTATTTACAACATCTTCATGGCTGCAGTTAGCTTTGATTGTGTGAAGGGATACTCTGCATTTCCAGTATTTTCACATCTTATTTTTTTTATCATATTGCACATTTGTTGAGAAAATCTATTTTGTTTGCAGAAGACCCTAATTAATACAATGATCCTTGAAGGATCATTTCACCCAGATGTTACATTCAAGTTGCTACATTCAAGTTGACCTCTAACTCTCTAAACCAAAGTATATTTGTAGATAAATCTTCATTTAGTGTTAATTAGATTTTTTTTTAACTTCACCATTATTTATTATTGTGAAAGGACAGTAAGGAAATAAAATACTGGCTTCTTTGTGTAATGGCATACCAGTATGCATTATTATATGTAAACAGAAATCCATTGCTCTAGTTGTCGTCTTTGGGGAAAAAACAGTGTACAGAGAACGCATAAAGGACATGTACAATATGATTTTTAACATACAGCAAAAGTATTTTTAAAAAGAAGTCATAAAATTACGCATGTTTTTGTGAATGTATTTGTTGCTATATATAATCACATTTATTGTTTCCTTTCTCACATTGTGACTCTGTGAGTCTCTGTCATTAACAAATTATACTATATGCTCATTTAAGGTGATTTGTCCTCATCAATTTCATTTCATAATGTTAAAGATCCTAAAATATAAAGACAGGAAAATAAACTGTAATTCCTTTATAAATCACTATTTAGTGATTAAATTTCAAATATGTATCTTTAACACAATCACACCACCCCCTTAAAAAGGGGAAAATTAACTGCTTTAACTGCACAAAAAATGTTTCTCTTTCCTATACAAAATATATAAAGCAACAATTGAAATAATAGTGTTCTGTCCCTTATAATCAGTATTTTTAATGTGTGCTGCTCCCAGAGGCCAGATATTGTTCCTTTGATGAATTCTATGTGGCTAATAAAGGCAATTAGGCAAAAGAGATAAATAATGTGTGTCAACTATTTACCATACTTCTCTTTGCCTTCCTTCCTCAATGATGGAGAAAGTTCATGAAAGATTATGAAGTTTTTATGAGACTGGGAAGCAGTTATTGATTTAATCTGGGAATTGACATATCACTTATAGAACATCCTACACCTTTTAAGAATTAGAGCAAATAAGAACATAAAAGGACACATTATTTTAACATTATTCATTAAAGCACTGATGCTACTTCTTCCAAGATTAGTAAGGGTTTCGACCACTCTTTGTATTATTTTGAAAGCAAAAGTAAACATGGACTTCCTTCTAAGTGAATTCATAAGTTTCTAACTACAAGAAAGTAGTCAGAATCTATAGAAAATAATGTTGTATTTCATGTATAATTTAATCTCTAATGTCATTATTTTTATTCTATGATAAATTTTCTCCCTTTTTTCAAACAGTATCTGTGTTTCTGATAAGTTTAAATAAAAAGAAGTATAATTTTAAAATTTAAAAAGATATATCTCAGAGCTGTATCCTTTCTCCATATCTATTTCGTCTATATTCCATGCAAATAATTTAAAGAGCCAGTCTTTATTAAGAGGAATTTGCCTCAAAAGGAAAGGAAGATTTATGAGCAGCCTGTGTCATAGAGATATGTAGTCATAATTTCTTTTTTTAATTGTTTTTTTACACTTTTTAAAATTTATTATTAATTTCAATGAAAATTTACAGAGACTTTGGAATTCCATTCATTCATTGTTACACTTTTCTCCCTGCTGAGCCCTCCCCTCTAGTACACTACCCTCTTGGAAAAGTAAAAGAAAGATTCTTTCATAGTTTTACAATCTCTTTCCCCAGGTTCACTCCACTATACAGCCTTCGCTCTGTACACCTGTCATGACAAAAATACCTAATAATTTTCCCTCTTAAACAGTTTTCGCCCTCATCTGTTTCAATGCAGTATACATTATTGAACCTATCCTTCTCAGTCTCCTCCCAACTCCAAGGTTAGTCTTGCTTTACTACAGTGGCACCATGGAGTATTTGTCCTTTTGTGACTGAGATACTTCACTCAGCATAATGTCCTCCAGGGTCACCCATTTTGAATAATATTGCATGAGTTCCTTGTTTTTCAATGCAGTGTAGCATTCCATTGTGTGACTATACCATAGCTTCTCTCTTCACTCATTTGTTCACTCACTTAGGTTGTTTCCAACTTCTTGCTATTGTGAACAAAGCCGCGATAAATATGAGTGTGCATATATCTATTTGGATGTCACTTATGGTCTCTTTGGGGTATATTCCCAGTAGTGAAATTGCTGGGTCAAATGATATCTCTATTTGCAACTTTTTGAGAAAGCGCCATACCGTCTTTCACAGTGATTGCACCATTTTACACTCCCACCAACAGTGAGTAAGGATTCGAGTTTCTCCACAACATCGCCAGCATTTGTTGCTTTCTGTTCTGTTAAATTTTGCAATTCTGACTGGAATGAGATGATATCTCATAGTTGTTTTGATTTGCATCTCTCTTAGAGCTAGGGATTTTGAACATTTCTTCATGTGCTTGTTGGCCATCTGAATGTCTTCTTTGGTGAAGTGTCTGTTCATATCCTGTGCCCATTTTTCTATTGGATTATTTACATTTATCTTGTTGTGGTGGTATTCATAATTTCTTATGCTAAGATTAGTAGCAGACCAGCTATAGGAAGTGTGGAGTCAACAGTGTCTCAAATGTTTGTTTTATTATAAAACGATATGATTTCTGACAGTTCCACCTTCCTTTTGTTCCCCCACTTTTCTATGTACCTGGTTTGATGGTTTGCTGGGAGATCTCACAGAGACTCAGACACATCAAGAGAATGACTCATACAACTATAGGTGATGCTGGCCAGTGTTACAGAGACTTGTAAATGGTACAGCTCAATCCTGTGTCCCAGTGTCCCAGGATTGTAAGCGTCCCCAAAGAGAGCTGGCATTGGAGCTCCCATGAATTTATGTAAAACTTTGATAGGATGGGCTTTGTATCCCACTCTAATCATGTCTCCTTAATACAAAGAATACTTCAGCACAAAATAAATAGTTAATTAATGGCTAGGAAAAACATTTTAAACAATAAACCTTTGGCACCACAAGTTGTCACAACCTTGCTTGTTCAACATGAGGAGGACTTGAAAATATTCCATCAGGTTTTCAAAGCTGTTTATCACAAATGAAGGCTTAAAGACTCTTTAACAACTTATGTTTTGCAGATGAGGTAACTTTAAGAAAATGAAGATGACTTGAAGTGCTTGCTTCACAACATCACAGACTATAACCTTCAATATAGGTTGAAGGTTACATGTGAACATCAGGAAAACAAAAATTCTCTATTAAATCAGTAAGCAACCTCATGATAGATGGAGAAAACATTAAAATTGTCAACAATTCCATTTTACTTGGACCCATAATCAACACACAGGATAATAACAATCAAGAAATTAAGATACATGTTTTAATGGGGAAACCTAAAGTCATGGACTGCTTCAACATTTTAAAGAGGAAGAATGTCCGTTTAAAGACTAATGGGCACCTAATTTAAGTATACATGTGAAATTTGTACGATGAATAAGAATAATGATGAAAGAAAAAGAATCGACAACTTTTAATTTTGAAGTTAAATAAGAGTACTCAATATCTTGCAGACTCCCCAAAAAACAAATACATTTGTCTTTAAGAAACTGCAATCAGGCTGCTGTTTAGTGGCAAAAATGGTGACATTTTGTCTCACATGCTTTGAATTTATTTTCAGGAGGGTCAAGTCTTTGGGGAAAAGAACAAAAACAAAACAAAACCCATGCTGGGGGAGATACAGTGTCAGAGAAAAAGAAGACACTGAAGAAAATGGATTGACACAGTGACTATGACACAGAGGTTGAGCATAATAGAGACCATGAAGATGGCACAGGATAGAGCAAAGTCCAGATCTGCTCTTCACAGGGACACTGTAAGTCATAGTTGACTCTCAGGCACCTAACATCACCAATGTCATTATAAGTCGTTCATCTCTCTCTTGGAAAACTGCTGGCAGATTCGAACCACTGACAATGTGTGGCCTTTGCAACTTGCTAGAGATTAAGGCACCAAGGCACCCTTTCATTTTACCAAGTATATTAATAACTTATTCCTTGTGTTCATTACACAAGAAACATTTTTTACTGCCATGAAGGGATGAAACGTGGGCTAGATGTACTGTAGAAACCAAGCTCGTTCCTCCTACAGAAGACTGCTGTTGTAAGATTAGAAATTATCACCAAATAAGAACTCTTTGTCTAAAGATTTGAATTATTTGACTATGGACAGTTCTAGGGAGCTCTCATGGCCTAGTGGTAAGAAATTGCACTGCAATTCGAAGGCATGAGTTTTCAAATCCACCAGCTGCTTCACGGGAGAAGGACAGCCAAACTCTTCCTGTGTGCTTAACAGCCACTGGAAACCCCCTGGAGGGTCGGCTATGGGTCAGTTCCAACTCTGCCTTACTCAACAACAACATGGGCAGGTCTGTTGTTTAAAGTAATGTAAAAAGCCTTACAACATATGTGAAAGATAAAATCAGATAACCTATCTTGAATAAAGTTTTTTCACTTCAGAATTTTACTTGAGATCTTTGAGATACATATGAATAACTTTAAGAGTTAATTAATATTTAATGTAATTCATAAAATGTTTCAAGAAATTATGATAGATAATTTAAAAACATTAGTAGAGTGACAAACTGGCTAAGAAACCCCAAAGAATACCCAGTGACCTTCATAAACTTTACAATATTAGCAAAGGTACAGAGCAATTAGCAAAACCACTTTATAAAGTCCAGAACAATATTCAACATAGTCTACAGGATGTGGGATGTCAACAATATCTATATTGTATATCAGACATATTTAAAATGTGCATAAAATTTATAGGCAAATCTGAGTAGTTCCATCTCTTACTTAAATTAACTCTAATAATACATATGAAAATAAAAACACTAGCAATTTAATTGTCAAGTTATAAAATTGTGATGGCAGTTAGAGAAATTGTTAATTGAAAATTGGAATCTGTTAGAGATTCCAAAAGTCCAATGAGAGTTTTTAATAGGTGATACTGTATATTTTTGCTTGCTAATATACTTGCTGAAATTATTGGAAGGTCTTTTCCTCCTTCACTTGAGTTTTTCAGATTTATTACTCACAGATCCCAGAGTCTTGTCTCAAGTTTACTCAATTAGTATTTATATTTATACTATTTATATTTAAGATCCCTAGGAGCTCTAGTGGCCTCATGGGTAAAGAGTTACACTGCCAACCAAAAGGCAGGCTATTTGAATCCACCATCTGCTCTTTGACATAAAAATGAAAACCTGCTAGAGGGTCAGCTATGATTTGGTTCTAACTCAATGGCAATTAAAAAGCTGTCATGTTATATTTTGTGTTGGGTTGCTAAAAAAAGGGTTTGAATCTATCAACAATTCCATATAAATAAGATTTAAGAGACTCCTCCTATAAAGATTTAAAACATTAGAATACCAATGGAGGGTTACTATGAGTTGGAATTGATTCAATGGCAGTAGGTTTAGGTATGGTTTTAATATAAATTTATGCTTTAAATAAAAGAAGTGAAAGTAAATTAATTTTATGAGGAACAGAGTTTCATATAAGGGAAACACACATTATCACAGAAAGTATTTTGTCATCACTGGACCACAAAATTAGATACTTTTTTAGATTAGGAACCTAAAGCTTATGAAATTTATAATTACATGAAATACCATGAAAGAAATTTAAGGTGTAATCTGGAAGTTAGACAGTGATAGGTTTATAACACATAAGTGGAATTATGTGATTGATTAAAGATACTTAACATTTAGACTATTATAAAATAGTTTTTTTATTCTAAATCCAAAAGGGTAGACAGGGCCAGTTTTTCTGGTAATTTATTAGTGTCATAATGCAGAACACATTGGAATGTTAACTAACAGGTCAGTAGCTTGAGTCTACCACCAGCTCCATAAGAGAAAGATAGGCATCCTCCTCCTCTAAAAATATACAGCTTTGAAAATGATGGCGGGGTTGTAGGAGTCAACTTGACGCAAATGAGATTTTGAATTTATTCTTTCCAATCATGTCTGTTATTGGGAGTACGTTTTATGTATTTAGATAACGCAATATCTCGAGGTCTTCTTTTGGCTGTCTTATATCTCTGTGTCTAAAATAGCAAAGACACTTTTAGAATAGATGAGATCTCCTGCACAGTACTCAGAGATGAGCATTGTCAGTCTTGAGGTAATCAAGTCAGCTGCAAGGCTATAGGGGATATCACTTAGAAAGAGCTTTAAAAAATCCATCAAGTTTAGACTCATGTCTACACTTTAAAGTGAAGTTAAGGCTCCATTTCTAGACTGCATTATTTACACAAAAATCAAATGTCTCTTATTTTAGACTTACATATTTTCTTCCTTTTGAGCATAGGTTTTAAATTTTAAAATCCCCTTATCACATTTAGCATACTGTCTTCTGCATAAAGTGATCAATGACTCCTTTAGATGGTGACTTTTATGATAAGGCTTTAAGAACCCAGACACAACCCTTTTTGAAAACTATAGAATTTCTTTTTGTCCCTTACTCAAGATTCAGTGACCCTCTTAAAGAAAGTTGGTATGGAGTAGGGCCACACTATAACAATTAATTTATTATTATGTAATTGTTATGTGACATCGAGTAGGGACTGACTAATAACTGATCAGCCTTTCAGTAGGTTTTCAAAGGCTGTAAATCAAACAAGAGGAGATTGGCCATGTCTCACAGTGCAGCCGGCAGATTCAAATAACTTGTCTTTGGGAGGGTAGCACAAGCTTACTAGTAGATCACCAGAGCCTTTGTCAATGGACTTGATGTCCATTAATATAATATGCATGATATGCTTTTTGGTATCTGTGCCAAAATATTGGCCAATTAAAACAGCAATACCTTAAGCATTCATAATAGCACCATCTATTCCTTCCATACTGGCAGATATGTTTCTGATAGCATATTCTAAACTAATGACTATACTGAAGAAGGAAGTCTTAGAAAGCAATATTACAGATGAGATGCAATACCTTAATGCTTAAGATGCATTAGACTACTAATTAGATCTGATAATGCCTAAGCATAAATTTCAGAGTTTGATTTGGGGTTTATATTCTGTGTACCTTGGTTATTTACAGCTGACTATGATTTAAACTGCCTGCCTTTGGACTGATAGCTTAACTCCTTATCAGTAAGCCAGCAGAGCCCCTTTATCATACTAATTTGTGGTGATAGTGTACTGTTAAGTTGCAATCAATCCATAGCTGACCTTCAGAGGCAGTAAATTGAATGGGAGGATATTGCCCATCACTCTTCCAGGGAGCAGCTCCTGGATTTGAAACACATACCTTTGCATTGCCAACACAATTCCTTACCACTAAGCCACCAGAGTTCCTTTATCATCATATTGCTATTATTTGTTGTGGAGTCAGAACCTACCCATAGTTAACCCTCCAAGCAGGTTTTCAGAGGCAGTTAATCATAAGGCAGGAGACTGCCTATCCATTAAATTAAACATTGTGCTATCTTAAACATAGCTCTCAATCTTATCTTTAGCTTACAAATGCTCAGAGCAGAAATTGTTCTCATCTGTCTCTCTGAACCATTGTCTGATTAAGAAATGTCCCTAAGCCACCAATTTTTTGAGGAGTTAGAGTATAAAAGAAAATGAAAATCTATATTGGTTACCTTAGGTTCTGTGAAAGCAAGAAATTTGAAAAGTGAACTTGGAGGTTGTTGTTGTTGTTATGTGCCATCGTGTCGCTTGCGACTCATAGCGACCCTATGTACAACAGCCCTAAACCCCGCTCTATCCTGTGCCAATCTCACTGCCTCTGACACATCCATCCCAATTACCCCAGTCACTGAATCAATCCACCTCATATTCTTGTCAGTCCATGGTACATTCAGTACACTTCTCCAGCACGACAGCTCAAAGGCGTCAATTCTCCTTCTATCCTCCCTAGTCATTGTCCAACTCTCTGATGCAAAACAAGTGATTGCAAAAACCATGGCCTGTATCAGGCGCACCTTAGTCTCCAGAGAGACACCGTTGCTCTTGA
>NW_006400272.1:177661-188078 GCF_000299155.1 Elephantulus edwardii
GTTGTTCAGAAAAATAAGTTACAGTAGTAAGATAATTAAGATGCTACCGAAGATTATCCAAAAACGACTGGAACAGCACATCAGCAGAGAACTGCCAGAAGTCCAGGCTGGGTTTAGAAGGGGTTGTGTTACTAGGGATGTTGTAGCTAATGTTAGATGGATCTTAGCTGAAAGCGGGGAATACCAGAGGACTGTATATCTGTGTTTCATTGACGTTTGACTGTGTGGATCATAACAAACTGTGGCTGACTCTGAAAAGAGTGGGAATCCCAGAACACTTGATTGTGTTAATGTGAAACCAAATCTTGGACCAAGATGCAGTCATCAGAACAGAGCAAGGAAACACTGCATAGTTCAAAATTGGGAAGAATGTATGTCAGGAATGTGTCCTATCTCCATACCTTTTCAACCTGTATGCAGAACAGATTATCCAGGAGGCTGGGCACTATGAGGAGAAGTGTGGCATCAGGATTGGTGGAAGATCTATTAACAATCTGTGTTATGCAGATGACACAACCCTGCTTACTGAAACTGAAGAGGACCTGAAGAGCTTGCTGCAGAGTTTCAAGGACTGCATCCTCCCATATGGATTGAGGCTCAATGTCAAGGAGAAAAAGATTCTCACCTTTGGACCAATTGGCAGCATCAGGATGGATGGTGAAGAGATTGAGATTGTTCACATCTTTAGTTTGCTTGGCTCCACAGTCAACACTCTTGGCACCAGCAGGTAGGAAATTAAAAGGCGCATTGCCATATGAAAGTCTGCTGTTAGGGACCTCTCCAAAGTACTGAAGAGCAATGGTGGCTCTCTCGAGACTAAGGTGCATTTGATACAGGTCATGGTCTTCACAATCACTTGTTATGCATCAGAGAGCTGGACAATGACTAAGGAGGAAAGAAGGACAGTTCATGCCTTTGAGCTGTGGTGCTGGAGAAGAGTATTGAGGGTATCCTGGAAAGGGTTAAACCAGGCAGGTCCTTGGAGGCAAGGATTCTGAGGGTGCATCTAACATACTTTGGACATGTTGTAAGGAGAGACTGGTCCTTGGACAGGGACATCATGCTTGGTAGGGTGGAGGGACAGGGAGGAGGGGATGAGGATTGATTCAGTCACTGGGGTAATTGGGATGGGAATGTCAGAGACAGTGCGATTGGAACAGGACAGAGCAGAATTTAGGGCTGTTGTACATAGGGTCGCTATGAGTTGTAGGCGACTCGACGGCACATAACAACAACAACATCAGGATAATAAACTGAAAATAGCCCATAGACTAAAATTTTAAGTTCTTTTAACCAGGGTGAGCTCTCTGGTGGCCTAGTGGCAAGAAGCTGCCCTGTAATCCAGAAGTCAGAGGTTCAAGGTCACCAGCTGCTCCATGAAAGAAGGATGAGCAATCTCCTGTGAGAGTAATTGCCTCTGCAAACCCACTGGAGAGGTAATTATGGGTTGGTTCTGACCCTATGGTACTCAACAACAACATATATTCTAAAAGCAGAGTAGCCACTTGTTTATGTATAAGTAAGTAACTGTTGGAGGAGTAAAGTGTTATGTTGTACTGTGGACCAAAAAGTTGTGTGCTTCCAGCTGTTCTAATCCACAATAGGATCTGCAGAAGTAAGATGGGTAGTTTCCTTCCATTAAGGTTTGTAACCTCAAAAACCCAAAGTAACCCCTTGCTGAGTTGAAATTAACATGCATGAGTTCTAAAAATATCTCCACCTAGAACAAATACGGAAGCTCTGATGGCATAGTCCATTGGGAGTTGAGCTGCTAATCAAAGGTGACATCTCTCTGGTGGTTCAAATCTACCAAATTTTTAAGGGAAAAAGAAGAGAAATCTCCTCTCATGTGATTTACAGCCTCAGAAAATCTGGTGGCCTGTTATCTATTAGTTGGTTCCCATTCAATGGTAACAAGTTTCTTGAGGGGGAAATATTATCACATGTAACAATGTAACTCTGCAGATAGAAACAATATAGTCATTAATTAGATATGTTAAGAGAAAGTAGAAAAAATGGTTTCTAGTAAATAGTACATTAAAATGTATTCAATATTCCCACAAAAAGCCCAAAATAATCTTTCTGCTTCTCAGAGTTGATACTTAATTTCTGTTGTGTGAAATCCTGCATCAGCAACAGTCAGTGTAAGCCTTTAAATGTCAAAAATGAACATGCTCATTAGTATATGTGATTATGTAAATGTAGAATGAGCTGTGGTGGCACAATGATCAAAACATTCCATCTCCAGCTGAAAGGTTTAGCCTGGTACATGACAGAGACATGAAGATCTCATTATAGATCCATAGCCCTGGAAACTCCATGGAGCAGAAGTTGAAATCAACTTAATGACACACAACAGATCGTTTAAAGCCAAATTATTTTTTGCTTTTTTTAGGGGAAAGTGTTGTCTTAATTTTTCTGAAAGACTATCTGATAATGGGAGGACAAGTACCTCTGCTAATATAACTTTCAGAATTAAAATATCCTTAGATGGAGCTGAGGGAGCTCTGGTGGCCTTGTGGCAAGAAACTGTGTTGCAGGCAATCCTGAAGGCATGCAGTTTGAATGCACCAACTGCTCCAAGGGAGAAGGATAGGAAATCTTCTCCTGTACAATTCACTGCCTCTGATAATCTCCTAGAGGGTCAGCTATGGGTTAGCTCCAATGCTATGGTACTCAACAACAACCACCACAACAGATGGAACTGAGAAAAGGTTAAGAAAGGTAGCAGTCAGTCATTGAAGAGCTATTGCCCACAGAAACTCAGTTATCAAAGACAAGGTTGACAGAAATTTATAATCCAGGCAAAAAAGTCCAGGT
Source organism: Elephantulus edwardii (assembly GCF_000299155.1). Taxonomy (NCBI): domain Eukaryota; kingdom Metazoa; phylum Chordata; class Mammalia; order Macroscelidea; family Macroscelididae; genus Elephantulus; species Elephantulus edwardii. Next base: position 180,482 of record NW_006400272.1, read on the forward strand.
TTACTGGAAGGTATGCATGTATTTTGTAGCAGGCTCTTAATATGCCCTTAAAGAATTAGTCACCTAATTAAATTAGTCAATTAAGAATTAGTCAACTAATTTTTAAGGATAACTTCAAGTTTCTGGGTAGGATTAGAAAAAATAGTATCTTCTGTTTATCCCAAATTCATCCCAAATGTCCCCAAAATAGGTATATATCCAGTATTCTGGTAAGACAAAAATATTTATGTATGTAGTATGTATGTATGTATGTATGTATGTATTTATTTTAAATCATAAGCTATAAATATCCAAGTCCATTACATGTTCTATATCATTTTTCTTTCTAGAATTAGCAGTTTTACTCAAGACAAAGTTGCCACTGTTTCTGAAACAAAACATATTATATAATACCTAGCTAAAGTTAATTAGAAATGTTTCTCTGTCAAAGTAATCATAAACATTAAAACTTTGGATAAAATGAATTCATTTTCATTAATTATTTAGATCAACCAATTCCTTCAAGAATTTGTCACTAAATCAATGAGAATGTTACCTTGTGAAATGTTAAAATCTAATTTAATATCATCCACAGGTAAAAATTATATTTTCATAATGCTATCTTTTGCATGCTTTAGACGAATTATTTTGAAAGCACTTTAGAATTAATTTCTGCTTTAGGCTTTCTTTTTTTCAAACAAAATAAACAATTCATTGTTTCCAGTATACTTTTCACATGAACTGATTTATGTTAAAGATTTTAAGAGAGGTTATTGAAAGTCTAATTTGTAGGAAGTCAAAAGAAGCAGTTTTATTAAGATCTGAGTTTTAGTACAGTTTCACGCAACTAATGGTGGAGGCAACACAGAGAAGGAAAAGGTAGAAATCTAGATGCCATGCTACCTCCTAATTAAAACTGAAGCCATCAAGACAGAATCTCATGTGCACCTGAAAAATTGAGGTGGCTCATCTCAGATCTTGTGCAGGTAGACACCATCTTGAGTGCTTACTGGCAATACAGAGTGTCTCTGCCTCGTTTTCACTTATGATTGTGTTTCTATCAGCAATAGCATAATGTTTACAAAGCAAAGCAGCACACACACACACACACACACACACACACACACACACAGAAGGTGAGAGAGCGAGAGAGCACAAGCTACCTAGTTTATAATATTTCTGTCATATTAATCATCTTAAAATTACCAGAGAATTCCCTTGGCTCAAGTCTGAAAATCTTATCCCAAGCTTGGCAAGTGACTTTTGTCTCAAAAGGACTCCTTATTTCTAAAGTCTCTTGGTATTTGTATACCAGTGTCCACTGTATGAAAATAGCAGTTAGGCCCACTGGAGTAATCAAGAGAGGTCTCCAGCCTGATCTTGACATCATATTCTCCATTTTCTCCAACATCACATATTTTCCCTTAATTAGCAGTATAGAGACAACCCTTATTGGAGATCAGCAAATTCCAAGGAACAGAAAGCTTTCCAGGAAAGTTTACTGGGTTTGTTGTTTTTTCTTTTTTTGTTTTTGTTTTTTGTGATTTTTTTTTCAGACAGTAAAACAATTTGTTCATCTTGAAAGATCAATATTGAAAACATATGAGACTAAATGAAACAGACAAGAGTAGAATCCTTTAGTATCCTCAAAAGATCTTCTATACAGTCTTCTATTGAGACAGCTCCAGATCAAGAGGTTATTTTCTTGGAAGTAACACCAAGAAATTCATGAAACAGTGAGTCCAAACAGCTCTGCTCAGTACCTAGAGACCTTAGGAATTGCTGCAGGCAATGTACCTTTGATCCCACTACTACTGACACCAAGAAATATAGAGCAACCTCATAGAGTGAGGTTTAATAAAATCAGATGAAGTTTACTGAGGGATACAGATGGTCTGGACCCAGGGAAGATCCATTCTTACAGAGTGAAAATGGCTGGTTCTTCCTTTTAAATTTTAAAAATGTAGAATTTGGAAGAAAGGATATATAATTTAGGTAATGAGAGCTAAAAGAAAATAAGCTTAGAAAGCTACCTTTGTGACATTTGTGTAGAAGTATCTTTATATCTTTGTTGTTGATATTTTTCCCCACTGTTTTTAGCTATAAAGTTATTGTAACAGTATATGTCTTGCATTAAAGAATATAGTTTCTATGTGGTAAAAAGGGGTTTGAATTGTGTAAAACATACTCTTTAAAGTGCTTTTTTCATTTTCCTGTAATTATTTTTCAAGTATTTTTGATGATTTATTCCCATGTGCTTTCATATAAAAGTGTATTCTAATATTTGCACGGTCTATATTCAAGAATTTCACCAGCTTCTGAAAAGTGGTTTCCTAATGGGAACAAAAAAGAAAATAAAATTAGTCTAATATTTCCTTCTGTTAATGCTGTGAGGTGGTTGAAGGAGACTATTTCATTGAAAATCTTCAATTCTCTTTTGCATGAGAGAGTGGTGGTATCTGCTCTGCATTCTTCTCATAACCATTTTTTAATTTTTCTTGGTGTAAAAAATTTTCCCCTAAAAATTAAAATAAATAAATTAACAGTAACAACAACAACAACAACAAACAATGAGAATATTGAGTGATTGATTAAGAAAATGAGTTGGATGTTTACATAGCCAATGGTTGTGTGTTACATCGAGTAGACTCCAACTCATAGAGACTCTGTGTGCAACAGTTTGAAATCTTACCCAATCCTGTGCCATAAGTCAGTCAACACTCTTGGTTGCAGCCAGGAAATTGAAAGACTAATTGCATTGGGAAAGTCTGCCTACTAGGGGCCTCTCCAGAGTACTGAAGAGCACTAATGTAAGTATGGACACTAAGGTACTCCTAATCTAGGCCATCATCTTTGCAATTACTTGCTATGCATCAGAGAGATGAACAATGACTAGTGATGTTAGAAGGAGAATTGATGCCTTTGAGCTGTGGTGCTTGTGACGTGGTACCATGGACTGCTAGGAAAACAAATAGGTTTGTCCTAGAGAGGGTGAAACCAGGCTGCATCTTAGAGGCAAGGATTTGGAAGCTCCATGTGACAAACTTGGGGCATGGTGCAAGGCTGAATCAGTCCTTGAAGAAGGACATCATGCTTGGACGGTGGAGGGACAGTGCAAGAGAGAAAGATCCTCAATGAGATAGATGACTCAGTATGAGGTAATGGGGTAGGTGTGTCAGAGACAATAAGATTGGCTCAGGATAAAGCAGGCTTCAGAGCTGTTGTACATAGGGTTGCTGGTTTGCAAAGGACTCAATGGCACAAAACAGCAACAACAACAGGCTATAATTTGTATCATCTGCAAGCTTAATAGAAGTATAGACCGTTAGTTCTTGCAGCATATCTCCTATTGGCTACTATGTCCAGGTTGTTCTAAATGTATATTAAGGTTGGTCTAGATAAATATTCTATGTCAAGTAGCAAGTCTCACATTGACTAAAATATTCAGACTGTATTTTCAGGATCTAAAACCAAGTCTAATAAATTGAGATACACAATATTTATGGTTTAAGTAAATAAATGATTGAAAAAATTAATGTAGAATTTGAGATATAAATGGACTATATTCTGTGTTAGCTTGAGTTATAATTTACATACTATTGAATTTCAAAGTTAACTTAAAACATAACATTTGTCAAATGTTCAAATACACATGTAATTAATATGAATAAGTAAGTAAAATTAATTCAGTAATATTAGATTTTTGTTGTTATGAGCTATCAAGTTGCCTGTGACTCTTAGAGACCCTGCGAAGAATAACACTGAACCTGTTCTATCTTGAGCCAATCTCACTGTCTCTGACAGACCTGCCCCCATTGGCACAATCAATGTTTCTCATTCAGGATCTTCCTTTCCCGTGCTTACTCTTCACCTTTCAGAGTATGATGTCCTTCTCCAAGGATTGGTATCTTGGCAACATGCCCAGAGTATATGACATGGAGCTTCATAATCCTTATGTCCAAGAGACAACCTGACTTCACCCTCTCAAGGACATACCTGTTTGTTTTCTTGACAGTTCATGATAAGTTCAAAACTCTTCTCCAGCTCCAAAACTCAAGTACATTGATTCTTCTTCTGTCATCCTTTGTCGTTTTCCAGATCTCTGATTAATAGCATATATTACAAAGACCATGGCTTGCATTAGATGCATCTAAGTCACAAGACTGATATTTTTGCTCTTTTAGCACTCTGAAAAGCTCCCTGACAACAGACATTCTCAAAGCAGTTTTTCTTTTTATTTCTTGACTACTTATGCCAAGAGTGCTGATTGTGGACCTGAGCAAGGTGAAACTGTTAACAATCTCTTTTTCTTTCTCCATCTTGATGCTGCCAATTTGCTTGCTGGTGAGCATCATTGTTTTCTAGAGCTTGAGATGGAATTCATATTAAAGACTGCAGTACTTCACCTTCTGCAGCAAGCACTTCAAATATTCAGTTTTAAAGAACAAGGTTGTGCCATCTGTATAATGAAGATTATTGATGAATCGTCATCAATCCTCATGCCATATTCTTCTTCATAAAAGTCAGGCCTTCCAAATATAGATTGAAATGGTATAGAGAAAAGACACACCCCAGATGGACTTCTTTCTTGATTTTGAATCAGGCATTGATTTCTTGTTCTTTTTCTGACTTCTTAGTAGTCCTAGTATAGGTTTTGCATGAACACAATTAAGTGTCTTCTCTTCTCATATTTCTCAATCTTAGCCACAAATTTTTGTGATGGTAGCTTAGTGGCAAGGAGATGGACTGAAATCTCTAAGGCACACAATTCAAGACCACCAGTTGCTCTGTAGGAGAAAAATAAGCAATCTCGTTCCATGTGATTAACTGCTTCTGAAAACCCACCAGAGGGTCAGCTATGGGCGGGTGGTTCTGACTCTATGGTACACAACGATAATAGTCAATAGCATATTAGACAAGGCCATATATGAAGGCAAAATAACATTGTTCAAATATTTATGAATATATATATATATAAAATGTGAGGACATAAAATGAAATATAAATATCTATGAATGTATCTGTCTTATAAGATAATTTAGTCCTTAACCCTTTCATGTGCTAGATATTAGAAATATAAAAATAAAGGTGTATTGTAGCTTTTATTCTTTAAATATATTTTATTGAGTTTTTAATGAAAATTTATAAAGAACTTGAATTTTCATTAATTCATTTCTGCATAGTTTCTTCCCAGCCCCCCGAAAGTTAGCGTTTTCTTAAAAAAAATAGTTCTTGTGTTGTTATACAACAATCCCTGCCTCCCCCTCCCCCCACTCTACTATGCAGCTTCTATTCTGAACTCTTGTCATATCAATAATACCTAATCATATATTCCTTTTATACAATTCTCTTCCATATCTGTTTCAATGTTGTATACATTATTTGTGCCCTTTTTTTCCTTAGTTTTCCACCAACCCCCATGCCAGTCCTGTTTATAATAGTGACAAGATGCACTATTAGTCCTTTTGTGAATAGGTATTTCACTCAGCATAATATCCTCCAGAATCATCCATTTTGTAGAATATTTCATGAGTTCTTTGTTTTTCAGTGTAGCATAATAGTCCATTGTGTGAATATACCACAGTCTCTCTATCCATTCATTTGTTAATGGGCATTTGGGTTGTTTCCAGCTCTTTGCTATTGTGAACAAAGCAGCAATAAACATGGGTGTGCATATATCTGCTTGGGTGTCAGTTCTAGTTTCTTTAGGGTATACTCCCAGTAGTGGAATTGCTGGGTCAAATTGTATTTCTATTTCTAATTTTTTGAGAAAGCGCCATACTGCCTTCCATAGTGGTTGCACCATTTTAATCTACCACCAACAGTGAATAAGCATTTCAGTGTATCCACAACCTCACCAGCATTTGTTGTTTATGGATCTGTTGAAATTTACTATGCTTACAGGGGTGAGATGCTCATAGGTAGTTTGATTTGCATCACTCCTAGAGCTAGGAATTTTGAACATTTCTTCATGTGCTTGTTGGCCATCTGAATGTCTTCCTTGGTGATGTGTCTGTTCATACCCTGTGCCCATTTTGCAATTCGATTTACCTTTATCTTGTTGTTGTGCTAAAGTCTTCTATAAATTCTAGATATAAGTCCCTTATCAGAGAAGTCATTACCAAATATTTTTTCCCGGTCTGTGGCTTCCCTTTTTACCCTGTTGGAGAAGTGCATAGGGATTTAATTCATAGAAAGTCTCATTCATCTCTTTTATCCTTTGCTGGTTGTAGGTGTTTTTGGATACTTGGAAGACTGTTTATGCTTTGGTTTAGGGCTTCTAGAGTTCTTCCAAGCTTTTCTCTAATGAAGTTTATAGTTCTTAGATTTAGTCCTAAATTGTGAGCCACTTTGAGCTGTTTTTTGTGTATGGAGTGACATGTGGCTCTTGCTTGAGTTTTCTACAGATACTTTTGCAATTTTGACAAGTCCATTTGTTTAAAATGCAGTCATTTACCCACTTAACTGATTTCATCTCCTTGTCAAAAATTAGTTGACCATAGGTAAATGGGCTGATTTCCAGGTTCTCAATTCTATCTCATTGATCTATGTGTCTTTCATTGTACTATTACCACGCTGTTTTGACCACCATAGCAGTGTAGTAGGATTTGAAATGAAGGTGCGAGATGACTCCTACTTTGTTTTCCTCTTTTAAGGAGTGCTTTTCTTATTTGGAGTTTCTTTCCATTTCAAACGAAACTGGAGATTTCCTTTTTCATCTCATTGAAGAATGGAATTATTATTTGTATTGGGATTATATTGAACATGAGATTGCCTTTGGTAGAATGGTCATTTTCACATTATTGAGCCTTCCTAGCCATGAGCAAGGTGTATACATGCATTTCTCCAGGTCTCTATTTGTTCCTTGTAGTAATGTTTCATACTTTTCTTTGAATAGATCCTTTTTGCTTCTGGTTAGATTTACTCCCAACTATTTAATCTTGTGATTAGGTATTGTGATAGATATTGCTTTTCTTAGCTCCAGTTCTGTATTTGCTTTGTCACTGTAGAGAAATCCAATTTACTTTTGTATATTGATCTCATATCCTGCCACTTTGCTGAATTGGTTAGTTATGTCCAGTAATTTTCTTGCTGAGTCTGTGTTTTCTAAGTATATATCAGCTGTATATGGAAATAATTTTACCTCCTTTTTGTCAATTTGGATGCCTCTTATTTCCTTTTCTTGTCTTCCTACTATTGCTACGACTTCTAATCCAATAGTGAATAGGAGAGGTGAAAGTGGGCATTCATGCCTAGTTCTGTTCTCAAAGGGTATGCCTTTAATCTATCTCCATTGAGAACAATATTGGTTCTTGGGTTTGCATACCTACCTTTTCCTATGTTGAGAAAATTTCTTCTATTCCAATTTTGTTGAATGTTCTAAACAGGAAAAGGAGTTGGATTTTGTCAAAGGCCTTTTCTGCATCAATTGATAGGATCATGTGGTTCTGGTTCCTTGCTTTGTTAATGCAATGAATTACACTGATTGTTTTTCTTATGTCGAACCATCCTTGTATAGCTGTTATGAATGCCACTTGGTCTTGGTGAAAGTCTGCTGTTAGGGACCTCTCTAAGGTACTCAGGAGCAACAGTGTCTCTCTGGAGACTAAGGTGCGCC
>NW_006400272.1:190613-199945 GCF_000299155.1 Elephantulus edwardii
GGCAAGGATTCTGGGGCTTCGCCTGACATACTTTGGACATGTTGTAAGGAGAGACAGGTCTTTGGAGAGGGACATCATGCTGGGCAGAGTGGAGGGACAGCGCAGAAGGGGAAGACCCTCTTTGAGGTGGATTGATTCAGTGACTGGGGTAATCGGGATGGATGTGTCAGAGTTAAAGCAATTGACACAGGATAGAGCAAGGTTTAGGGCTGTTGTACATAGGGTCGCTATGAGTTGCAAGCGACTCGACAGCACATAACAATAATTGTTGGATTCTATTTGTCAACATTTTATTCAGGATTTTTGCATCTATGCTTATAAGAGATATTGGCCTATAATTTTCTATTTTGGTGGTGTCCTTTCCTAGATTACGTATCAGTGATATGTTTGCTTCATAGAATGAATCTGGAAGAATTCCATCTTTTCTATTTTCTAAAATAGTTTATGTAGAATTGGTGACAGTTCTTGTCTGAATGTTTGCTAAAATTCACTTGTAAAACGTTCTTGTCTAGGTATTTTTTTGGCTGAAAGTTATTTTATTACCTTTTCAATTTCATCTTTTCTAATGGGTCTGTTCAGGTGTTCAATTTAGGTTTGTGTCCAATTAGGTAAGTTGTGATTTTCTAAGTATTTTTCCATTTCCTCTAGGTGTTCATATTTGATTGAGTATAGTTTCCCCATAATATTTCAATGTTACCCTTTCTATTTTAGTTGATTCTGTTGTGACATTGCCTATCTCATCTCTTATTCAGATTATTTGTGTCTTTTCCTTCTTTTCTTTGTTAATTTTATTATTGGCTTGTCTATTTTATTGACCTTTTTTAGAACTAAATAACTCCTGGTTTCGTTGATTATTTCAATTTTTCTCTGTTTTATATTTATTTCTTCCTGAACTTTAATAATTTTTGTTTTTTTGGAAGATGTCGGATTTTCTTGCTGCTCCTTTTCAATTTTTTGGACCTGTTGGGTTAGAGAGCCAATGGTAATTTTTTCTGCCTTTAATGTATTTGTTTATTGCTATAGATTGACCCCTGCTTACTGCTTTGCCTATTTCCCAGAGGTTTGTTTATTGCTATAGGTTGACCCCTGATTACTGCTTTGCCTATTTCCCAGAGGTTTTGGTAAGTTGTTTTTCATTGCCATTTGTTTCGACAAACTTTTTAATTTCATTTTGTTATTTCTTCTAGTACTCACTCATGTTCTAGCAAGGTGTTGTTCGGCTTCCAAATGTATGGCTTTTTTCTTCTTTATCCTCTTGTTAATTTCGAAATGTGTAGTATTGTGGTCTGATAAGATACTTTGTGTTATTTCCATGTTTTTGAATTTATTGATGATTGCCTTGTGTCCTAAAATGTGTCTATTCTGGAGAACATTCCATGCACATTGGATAAGAAGTCATACTGTGTTTGAGGGGGGAGTATATTAGCCTATAAATATCTATGAGATTGAATTGATTTATTGTGTTGTTGAGTGTATTCAAGGGATGTGTCCTGTCTCCATACGTTTTTAACCTATATGCAAAACAGATTATCCAGGAGGCTGGGCTATATGAGAAGTGTGGCATCAGGATTGGTGAGTCACCAATAATCTTTGTTATGCAGATGACACAACTCTGCTTGATGAAACTGAGGAGGACCTGAAGCACTTACTGCAGGAGGTCAAAGACTTCAGTCTTCAATGTGGATTGAGGTTCAATATCAACAAAACAAAGATTATCACCACAGAGCCAATTGGCTTCATCAGGATGGATGGTGAAGAGATTGAGATTTTTTTTTAAAAATATGGAATGCTTCATGAATTTGTGTGTCATCCTTGCGCAGGGGCCATGCTAATCTTCTCTGTATCGTTCCAATTTTAGTAGATGTGCTGCCGAAGCGAGCACAAATTTTTTAATTCTCTTTTTATTTTATTATTGTGTGTGTGTGTGCGTACCGTCAAATCAGATCTGAGTGGTACAGGAGGAGATTACCCCTCTTCCAGCAGAGCATCTGGTGGATTCAAACTACATACCCCTGGGATTGCAGTGCAGTTTTTTGCCACTAGGCCACCAGAGCTCCCCAAGATTGAGATTGTTAACAGCTTTAGTTTGCTTGGCTCCACAGACAACAATATTGGTATCAGCAGCCAGGAAATTAAAAGATGTATTGCTATGGGAAAGACTGCTATTTGAGACCTCTCTAGAGTACTGAATAGCAGTGGTGTCACTCTGGAGACTAAGGTGGGCCTGAATCAGGCCATGGTCTTTGCAATCACATACTATGTGTCAAAGACCTGGAAAATGACTATGGAGGAAGGAAGGAGAATTGATGACTTTGAGTTATGGTGTTGGAGAAGAGTATTAAATAACCCATGGATTACTAAGAAAACAAACAAGTTTATCCAGGAGAGGGTTAAACCAGGCTGTTCCTTGGAAGCAAAGATTCTGCAGTTTCAGCTGACATAGTTTGGACATATTGCAAGAAGGGACCAGTCCTTGGAGAAGGATGTCATTCTTGGGTGTTTGGAGGGACAGAGCAGGAGAGGAAGACCCTCTATGAGATAAATTCATTCAGTGAGTGGGGAAATGGGAATATGTGTGTTGGAGACAGTCAGCTTGACACAGGATCAAGCAGGGTTTAGGGCTGTTGTACAAAAAGTCACTATGAGTCACAGGCAACTTGATGGCACATAACAACAACAACAGCATTGCGTAGTTCAATTCCTCAGCATCTTTGTTGAGTTTCTATCTGGAAGTCTGTCTTTTCTTGAGATTGATGTATTGACGTCTCCAACCACTATAGTTGTGTTGACTATTTCCTTTTTCAGTTTTGTTAATGTTTGTTTTATATATTTTTCAAGCCTTTCATTTGGTGCTTAAATATTTATTATTGTTGTCTTCTTGTTCTGTTGACCCTTTACTCATTATGTAGTGACCTGCCTTGTCCTTTGTGATGATTTTTATGTTAAAATCTCTTTTATCAGAGATTAATATCGCTAATCCTGTATTTTTTTGGGGGGGTTGCCATTTGCTTGGTACATTTTTTCCTCTACTCTTTATTTTTAGCCTTTCTTTATCTTCATTTTCAGGTGTGTCTCTCATAGACAGCATATTGATGGATTTTTTTTTATCCAATCTATTACTCTTTTTTCTCTTCAATAGTACATTTAAACCACTTACATTCAGTGTTATTACCGAGAGGCAAGGTTTAGTTCCTATAATTTTGTTGAATTCTCTTTGGTGCTGTTGCTAGTTACTTTGATCCATCCTATTTTCTTTTGCACCTCTCTAATAAGGATGTCTCTCAGTGTTTCCTACAATGCTTTTCCTGTTTTTACAAACTCCCTTAGGTTCTGTTTTTCTGGGAATATCTTGATCTCTCTTTCATATTTGATGGACAATTTTGCTGGGTACAATATACTTGATTGACAGTTGTGTTCTATGAGTATTTGATATATTTCATTCCATTGTCTTTTTGCTCATGTGATTTCACCTGAGAAATTGGCACTTACTCTCCCTTGTAGGTTATTCTTTGTTTCTCCCTTCAGAATGCTTTCAGAATTCTCTCATTATCTTCGGTTCTGTCAAATTTGACTATGATAGTCTTGGTGTTTTCTTTTGGTGTTTTCTTTCTATTCTATAAGGTGTTGTCACAGCCTCTTGAATATATATTCTCTCATTCGTCATTATGTCTGGAAAGTTTCCCTCTACTAATTCTTCACAACTTTTTTGGTGCCTTTAGTTGCTTCTTCCTGTTCTGGGATTCCGATTATGCACATGTTATTTCTCTTGATGGTGGCTTAAATTATTCTTAGCTTTTCTTCATTTCCCTTCCTTTTAGATTCTGCTTTGTCTTCTAGCAGATCACTGGTGACGAGATTATCTTCTTTTTCACTGGTTCTGTGTTCCATATCTTCAACTCTGTTCATGTATCCCTCCATCATGTTGACAGCATCTGAAACGTTGGTCCTCATAATTTGGATTGTGGTTTCTTGTTTTTCCAGAGCTTCTAATGCTTCATTTGTTTTATATGCATTGTTCTGAATTGTTTTTTTAAGTTCTTCCTATTTTTTTTCAGTGTCCTGTAATTCTTCAAGTTTGTCTTTCACCCATTGGACATATTCAATTATTGTTTTGTTTTGTTTTTTTAATTCTATCAGAAAGTTTCATCAGACTTTCTGGCTTGAGGAAATCCATTGATACTGTGTCCCTTTTGGGGTTATATCTTGCTTTGAGCTTGTGTAAGAGGGGAAGTAGCCTGCTTCCTATATAACATTGTTGTGGTACAGTTTCTCATGTCTGAGGTGATAACAGTTTCTTGATCTGAAGTCACTGCTCTAGACGCGGGTGTGGCAGCTATCCTGCCTGGGTTTCTCTCTGCTTTCTGACCCCAGGGAAGATCTGCTTCAGTTTGGTAGAGAAAAGATTTGTGAAAGTGGTCTCAACTGTCAGCCAACTACCAACTACTTAAAGTAGCCCAAGGTGCGGTGGGTTAAAAGCAGTTGATGGACTGGACACGGGGAGATGCAAGGCAGAGTACAGAGACCTGATTGGAAAACCGGAAAGCCTTGGTTTTCCCTTTGAGAATGAACTCCATCTGTCTTGCTCTCTTCTGATTGAGTTTAAGGGGTTCCCTGTGATCCAGGCAAATAGCAGTGACCCCCACAATGTACCTCTCTCAAGTTCCAGCTTCACTGCTTCCATGGGCATTCAGTGTAGAGACCTAAGTATGTTTGTCAGTGTTTTAAAATCCCTTACTCAAATGCCAGAGGCATGGTACTCCCAAGCAGTTGCACGGCATAACTGAGCATTGCAGCAGTGTCAGGCACTCCCATGTTTCATAGCAGCATCAGGTGCTCCCTTTTATAATGATTCTTTGGCTTGGTAGCATCACTTTCTGGCTGCTAGCCCAAGAGAGCTCTCTCTATGTTGTTGTTGAAGGCAGCCGAGTTATAGATGACTCATAGTGACCCTATGAGCAAAAGACCTGAGCACTTGTATTGTGTTACAGCTTTTGAGGTGGTCCTAGTGGAAAAAGAAAAATAAGCCCATTGCCTTTGAGTGGATTCCAAAACATAGTTAGCTTATAGCATAGAGTATAACTACCCTCCAGAGAATTACAAGGACGTACTTTTTATAGAAAACAAACTCCCATATTGTCTTTCCACAGACTAGCTTTTGGTTTTAAACTAGCAAATTTTAGATTGACTCTGAATCCTTAACATATATCACCAGGGATCTTCTGTCAATATTAGTGAAGGAGATATAATCAACTGAACTACCAAAGTGGAAATTACATTTTAAGGAGTACTCTCAAAGGTAGACACTTGATGAGATAACCATACCTATTCAATCTGTTCTCCACACATATTTAATCTGTTGGTGAGGCACAGGGACACAGGCTAGGTAGTAAATCATCTCCAAGGACAAGCGATACTTTGAGAAAAAGACCGTGAAGGGACACAGTAAAAGGAAAGAAAGGACAGGTGACTTACAACATTTTACAAATGGACTTCAACATGGAAGCAGGTAGCTTTCCGTATGAGTATTTTCATCACGCTTGAACAGAAAGGTATATGGGTTAGTAGAAGTTTTTGAGGTTGAAAAGCTTATCAGAGAAATAGGTTATGTAGAACTTTTATGCTGGCTAAAATATATCTATTTTTGCTCTAGACAGAAGTCCTACAGTAGAGGAATAATATAATCAAATTTGAATTTTATAAAGATTTCTAGATGAAAGATAACTCAGACGGTGTTAAGGTAATGGCACTAAAAACATTCTCAAGGCAATTGAAATAATTTATGTGGATATAATAAGGAGTGAAAAGGAATAGTGGATATGAATAACAAATTAAGTTAATTAAGACGATAGGAATGATTTGAAAGCACAAATGACAATTTAAACTTGCTACTTTTTAAATTGTAGCACAATTTTTGGTGACAAAGAATAAAAATAAAATTATTCTAAAAAAATCCAAATTAGGTTTCATTGATACCTCTGTAGTAATTATTTCAGGTTAACCAGCAACAGTTTTCAGCAATGTGGAAAAGTTGGTAACTTTCCTAAGTGAGATGGTAAAGGAAGCAATAGAGCTTTTCACTCATAATTCAAAGTGCAATTTTTAATTACAAATAAAGATTTAAAATGCTTACTGGGTTTTTTTTAAATTAAGGATAGTAATTAGTGCTGTACTAGCTTTTTTATTTGTGTATTTACTCTTGAAACATGAAGATAAATGGAGTTTTCTTAATGAGGGTGCATTTCAAATTGTGCTAACTTCATAGCACATAAGTACAAAAAAGAAACAAAAAAAACCCAGAAGCGATAATGTCATTTTAATGTACAATATTTCCAGAAGGTACCAACCATTCTTCAAAGTGCAAGCTTAGAAAACAAATTTTTAAAAATAAATTTTAACAACACAGTGTTGAATAGGGTTTCTGTAGCTATTGTCTATTGGACCATTTTGTGAGAATTTAGTTGTGGGTGATTGAAATGAATTGTCTTGGGTATTATTCAAGATCTGAAGAAGAAGAAGTGTCTGACTCAGCAATATATTATAATTCTCTTCAAATGCCTTCTTCCTTAATATTTGATAATTCTTAATAAAAATGAGATGTATAGGTATATACACACATGCCCAGTCATTGAGGATGAACAGTTCATATTTGTTCCTATTCTCCCAAAAGATGATCCAACAGAATGCGCAAATTTATCACACAATATCATGAAAGTAAAATCTTGCTGACAACTATTAAAAATTGACTGGAATAATACATCAATAAGAAACTGTCAGAAATTCAAAGTGGATTCTGAAGAAACTGTGGAAGAAATAATATGATTGTTGATGTTTCATAGTGAAAGCAGAGAATACCAGAAGGATGCGTATTTATGGGTTTTTTTTTGATTATACAAAGAGATTTGACAATGTGACTCATAAAAAATGATGGCTAACATCCTGGAACCCTTAATTATGCTCATGTGAAACCTATGCCTTGATTAAGAAATATTGTCCAAACACAAAAAGAGAATATAATATAGTTTAAAATAAAGAAATGTTTGTGTCAGATTCATACCTTTTCTCATACCTATTCAATTTATATCCGAAGCAAATCGTTTGAGAGGTTAGACTCTACAAAGAAAAATGTGATAGTAAGTTTGAAGGAAGACTTGGTAACAATCTTCATTATTCAGATGACACAAACTTGCTTACTGAAAGGGAAAGAGACTTGAAGAAGTTGCTACAGAAGATCAAATATTATAGCCTCCAGTATGAATTATAAGTCAATATCAAGAGAATACATCACTGGACCAACAGGCATAATCATGATAGGTGGAGGAAAGACTGAACTTGTTAACTATTTCATTTTACTTGGATCCACATTAAATACTCACAATAACTACAGTCAAAAGACATGAGGAAAATCTATTCCCAGGGAGTTCTCCAAAGTGCTAAAAGAGAAAGGATGTTAGTTTAAATACTAAAATATGCCTGATCTGAGGCATGGTCTTTTAAGTTATTTCCTATGCATTTGAACGTTGTTATACTGAATGTCAGAAGAAAAATGGTGACTTTGAATTGTGGTCTTGGGAAAAGAATACTGAATAGTCCTGAACTATCAAAAGTACAAACATCTTGCTCTATAGAGGCCTGGATGGTGAAACTTAGTCTCACACATTTTTGCATATTGTTACGAAAGGCTAGTCCTTTTGTTTATTGACTATATTTTGTATGTTCAAAATATATCAAAAGATTCTGAAGATAAAGGGAATTCAAACTTTTTGTATTGATGGAGCTAATACCTTACTCAAATGAATAAAGAATTTCAGTTAAGCACTATGTTAAAATATCAGCCTTCCTGTTTCATATATAGATGTGTGTGTGTGTGTTGTTTTTGTTATGTGCTGGCATTGAGTTGGAACAGATACATAACTGACTTTCAAATGAGTTTTGATAAGTTGTAAATTACATGAGAGGAGCTTGCATATCTCTCTATAGCATTTTTGTTATGTGTCATCAAGTCAGAATAGACTCGCATCTGATTCTTCAGCAGGTTTACAGTGGCAGTAAATCACACAGGAGGAGACCATCCATCTTTCTTTTGGAGCTGCTGGTACTGGAACTATCTTTCTTTGAAATGGCAAAATAAGTCCTCACTAGTAGGCCAACTCAGCACACACTCTCTCTTTCTTCTGCCAGTCTTATATAATTTATTACCTTCTTTTTCAAATGTCAGTTTCATCATATGTAACATAATCTCTGCTTTCAGTTTATTGTGTTTTTGTAAATAAATTGTGACAATATATGGGAAAAATGTTTAGAATATCTTAGTAAAACCAGGTAATCCTTAAACATAAGTTTACTTTTTATAAGACTTAGCTAACTTGGCATATATTTATGTGGTGGAAATCTAATATGTGACCTACTAAGCACAGAATATGTAAATATTTACAGTTAAATGACCATTGTTACTAAGCAGTATGCACTCTCCAGGAAGTGTCATTGAAATAAGACTCATCTCAGAATGAAGTAATCTGTACCCTCCTGCTTGCTTTGCAGCTAAATATAGGTGTGTGGCTTTGAACAAATAATGAGATTCAGTTTCCTGATTTGTCAAATGAGACAATTGATTTAGACGGACTCTTAAATTCCTCTCTGATTTTATAAAATTCATTGGTTCTCAAGCCTTAGCACCTATGTTTCTGTTTGATATTTTTATTTCTTGTTTTTACGTGTTAATAAGTTTTCTCCTCATTCATTAACTGTGAAAATAATTTTTCACATTTAGTACTAAGTCCTCTGATTGAGATTTCTGTTTCCTTTTGTTAAAGAATATTGCCCGTCTTTTCTTTAAGTGCATGACTTAAGATCAGGAACGGTACATCAAAAACAAAAGCTAATTTAATTTTTATTAACTCACTCATTACTGTAAATGTGATGAGGTTGGGGACTTGGGAAGTTATAGCAAATACAACAAGAAGCAGAACTAGTCAGTACAAGTATTAGCAAAAGGGAGAGAATTTGTTTTACATCATCACTGTTTAGTAGTATAATTTTTGGGAAAATTTCCTAAGCATTCTTCTGGGAGATAATACCTTCTGCTTCCTATATCTATTTACTGGTAACCACTAACATACTAGAAATCAAAACCTGCAATGTTATTAGCATACTATTTATCGTATGTCATTACTGAACACTTTTTTTATAATTTTTCAGCTAGTAGTTTGCCAGAATGTGAAAATTTTCAAACCAATATAATTAGTAGAATATGTTGTTGTTGTTGTTGTTGTGTGCCGTTGAGTCGTTTGTGACTCATAGCAACCCTATGTACAACAGCCCTAAACCCTGCTCTA
>NW_006400272.1:201905-212527 GCF_000299155.1 Elephantulus edwardii
CAGTTTCAGCAAGCAGGGTTGTGTCATCCGCATAATGCAGATTGTTGATAAATAGTCCACCAATCTTGACCCCACATTTCTCCTCATAGAGCCCCGCCTCCCGGATAATCTGTTCTGCATATAGGTTGAAAAGGTACGGAGATAGGATGCATCCCTGTCGTACGCCCTTCCCAATTTTGAACCATTCAGTGTTCCCTTGCTCTGTTCTGACGACTGCCTCCTGGTCCAAGTATAGGTTTTGCATTAGAACGATCAAGTGTTCTGGGATTCCAATTCTTTTCAGAGTCAGCATATATAGCGTAATATAATACAGTATAATCCAATATAGTATAATAATATGTTGCTGTGAGGCTGAACACTGTGACACTGATGTGTCAAATGCGTTAATGGCTGGTTACCCAAGGAGGACAGAGAGTGGGGTGGAGCTCCCTGATTAAAACAAGCTTGGAAGGAGGAGTGGCATCCACTTCCATAATAGCTTGCCTCTGGAAACCCTATGAATCTGGAGAGAGGGTGAGAAACACCCAAACGTTGAGGACTCTCCTTCACAGGGTCGCTATGAGGTGCCTGCGATTCGATGGCATGTAACAACAACAACAAGCAAAATATTTCTGATGATCACTGAAAACTAGAACAGGACATTGAGAGAGAAGTACCAGAATTTAAATTTTGATTTGGAAGAGGCCATGTTACCAGGGATCTCATTACTGGTGTCAAATGAAACCTGGTTAAAAGCAGAGAGTGCCAGATTGTCTATTTTTGTTTTATTGACCATACAATGGCATTTGCTATGTGAATAATAAGAAATTATGACTAACATTGAGACGAATGAGAATCCCAGGACGCTGAATTATGCTGATATAAAACCTACACCTACATTAAGAAGTTGTTGTCTGAATAGAGTATAGATAAGCTTCATAGTTTAAGATCAGGAAAGGTGTGTGTCAGGATTGTGTCCTTTCTCCATACTTACTTAGTTTGATACTGCACATGCAATCAAAATATCGCTGAAGATCATTAAAAATGGCTACAACAGTACATAGAGAACTACCCAAAATTCAATTTGTGTTTAGAAGATGACATGGCTCCAACGAGGCCCTCGATGAGATGGATTGACTTGGTGACTGTGGCAATGGGCTCAAGTATATCAGAGATGATGAGATGGTACAGGATATGACAGGTTTAAGATCTGTTGTTCATAGAGTCACTATGAGTCATACTCAACTTGATTGCACCTAGCAAGAACAAGAGTGCTGCCAAAATATTGACATTGTTTGATCTTTAAACAGGAATGTGTGTGTGTGTGTGTGTGTGTAATCTTCAGTACAATTTATTTTTTAGGTGAGGTACTTATTTTTTTTTCTTTTGTGTGTGAATTTCTTTGTGCAGTGAGTACTAACACTTAAAATTTTAAATTAAAACCATTCTAATTTAAAAAATATTTTAAAATTTTACAAAGTGTACATTGCATAATTTTACAAGTATCTAATTCTGCAGATGTTGTTAGGTACTAGAGAGGTAAAGGGTAGCTAGCTGTTTTGGCAAATTCCATACAACTTTCATTGCTAACACAAAAGAAGAGCTTCTCTGGCAGTTCGTATCTAACAGCCCTTCACTGGGGAAATGATGGACAACCTCCTTTCATGTAAAACTTTGGAAACACTCTGGAGGGTGAGTTTGAATCAAACAAGCTTGCTGGCAATGACATATAGAAATATGTAAAAGATAAATTCTATTGTTGGTTGTATTTGAGCTTGCTGTCTGATGCTGGAGACAAGTCTGATGTTGTTTTTATTGTTGTTAGTTTCTTAGGTGCTATCAAGTATGATTTGTAACAACTTTGAGCAATAGATTGAAACCTTGCACCATCCTCTTGATCTCCCTCATGTCCAAGGATATTGTTCTTTAGCTTGTTGAAGAGTTTTTGACAGCTGACTTTTCCAGTACAGTAAGTGAGCTCTAGTTTCCTAATGGTAAAGAGAAGCACAGTCAACCTAAAGGCACCAAAGGTGGTTTGAATCCAATAACTTTTCTGATGTAGAATGATGAGTAATCTCCTCCCATAAAATTTGCTGCCGCAGAAAACTCACTAGAATGCCAACTCTGAATTGGTCTGACTCAATGTGCATAACAACAACAAACAGAGAGGTGTCTGTCCACTCTCTGTCCGCATTGGGTAGCCAACCATTAACGCATTTGACACATCCGTGTCACAGTGTTCAGCCTCACAGCAATCACGTATGGCTGTGCAGGGGGAGGAGGGATTCATCATCGGGCTGTACAATTTGATGCGTGAGGGAAATTGAAAGAATTTGTTATAATTTGTATTCGAATTTTGTAAATAAACTAGCAGAAAATAAGAAATATAAAAATATAAGAAATACATTCGCAGTCATAACAGAGCTAGTAATAAAGCGTTACTGGTAGGGTTTTTGTTTTTGTTTTAATTCTGTGTATATCTGTACCTTGCTTTCACATTACTTTGTCAGATTCCTCAGGCATGTATAGATAGAAAAATCTGAGAAGTAAAGATAATAAAGATAAGTAAAGGGAGGGATTCTAGTGGCTTAGGGGTAAGAAGTTGCACTACAATCCCAAAAGTATGTGATTTAAATTCACCAGCTGTTCCACAAGAGAAGGATGAGCAATCTCCTGTGATAGACAGCCTCTGAGAATCAGTTGGAGGACTAGCTATGAGTTCATTCCGACGTGACAACACAAAACAACAACATCCACGACTTTCTTTCATTTTACTTTGTCAAATTATTGAGGCATATAAAGCTAGACAATTCTGAGAAGTTAGGGACAATTTTTGAAAGCTATGATTAAGAATCTGGATTGATGGCGAGCTCTGGTGGCCTACTGGCAAGAAGCTGCACTGCAATGCCGGAGGTGCGTGGTTCAATTCCACCAGATACGCTACTGAAGAAGGAGTGATTATCTCCTCCTGTACCAGTCAGAGCCTATTTAACAGTACATACATAAAAAGTAATAAAAAAATTTTATAAAAAGAATCTGGATAGCAACATGATTATATGTGTATTTGAAAAAAAACCCAAAATTTTCAAAACAGACCTCTTCCATCAAGATGGTTGTGGCTAACAGTGATCTTGTGGGACAGAATACAACTGTACTATAAGACTTTCAATACTGAAATGCTATTAGAGTACAACTCATAGTGACTCTCTGAACAACAGATCTGAACCCTGTCCTATCCTGTGCCATTCTCACAAGTTTTGATCCACTCAATCCACTTGGTTGAGGGATTTCTTCCCTTTTACTGTCACTCTACCTTTCCAAGCATAAGGTCCCTCTCTAATGAATAACCTTTTCTAGCATTATGCTTAAAGTATATGAGATGATGTTTCCTCCTCTTTGCCTCCAAGAAGCACTCTGGGTGCACCTTCTCCATGACATATGTGTTTGTGCTTTTGGCAGTCCATGAGATATTAAGCATTGTTCAGCACCACAGTTCAAAGGCATCAATTCTTCTGTCATCTTTGGTCATTAGTCAGCTTTCAGATGTATAGCAAGAGGTTAAAAAGATTGTTGCCTGAATTGGCCCTTTGTCCTCAAATTGATATAATTGCTTTTCAAAAGTTTGGAAAGGTCCTTGATTACAGACTTTCCCAATATACTCTGCCTCCTCATCTCCTGACTGCTGGGTCCAAATATATTGATTATGGATCCAAGTAAGATGAAGTAGTTAACAGTTTTAATCTTTTCTCCATGTACCATTACCTAACAGTTGTTAGGTAGGACTGTTGCCTAACAGTTCAGTCATGAGGATTTTTGTTTTATGTTGAGACACAGTACATAGTGAAGGCTACAGTATTTAAATTTCTGCAGTAAGTACTTCACTGTCAGCAAGCAAATTTGTGCTATCTATATAACAAAGGTTGTTGATAAGTGTATAGAGTGTATTTTTATCAGTATGAGGGATATATAGGGAGTACTGTTGGCCTAGTGATAAAAAGCTAAGAGTTTGCACTGCAATCCCAAAGACATGTATTTGGAACCCACCAGCTGCTTTGTTGGAAAAAGATGAGTAATTTACTCTGTACTGTTTACAGAGTCTGAAAGTACATTGGTGGGTCAATTATTGTTAGTTCTAACTCTATGGTTCACAAATACAAAAAGCTGAAGGATAGAAATTGTTCAATATTTGATGTCTAATATAAAAAGAAAGTGAAACCAAGGTTCTCCTTGTAGGCAAAGTTGGTGAAATCTGTCTCACACACTTTGGACATGTTATTAGAAAGGGCCAATTCTTGGTAAAGGACATCACACTTGGAAAGATAGAAGGTCAGTGCAAGAGAGGAGGATCCTCGCTGAGATGGATTGACAAAGTGAATGCAATGGACAGAACGTATGGGATAGAATTGGATAGAGCAGGGTCCATTCAGGTACATTGTTCATTCTGTCACTATAAGTCACAGCTGAGTTGATTATACATAACAACCACAGCAATATAAGTAATGAGAAAAAAAGTCTATGAAATCTCTCAGATGTTTTCATCACCCCAATAGTAGAGATGGTGATTATACAGTAATATTGCTGTTGTTAGGTGCCATTGATACTACTATAGGTAATAGCAGCCCTGCGAAAAAAAAATTATTTGAACATTGCTTTATCCCATACTATCCTCACGATTTCTATCATGTTCAAGTTCATTGTTGTAGTGACTGAAGAGAAACAATATTAGTCTGGAGACTAAGATGCACCTGATCCAGATCATGGCCTTTGTGATTACTTCCTATGCATCAAAAAGCTGGGCAAGAACTAGGAATGATAGAAGGAGAATTGATGCCTTTGAGCTATGGTGCTGGAGAAGAGTACTGAATATACCATGGACTGCTAGACGAACAAACAGGTTCCTCCTAGAGAGAGTGAAACCTGGCTGCTTCTTGGAGAAAAAAGTTTCTTAAGCTTTATCTGACATACTTTGGGCATGTTGCAAGGAGTGACCGATCCTTAGAGAGGGACATCATGCTTGAAAGAGTAGAGGAATAGCACAAGAGAGGAAGACCCCAAATGAGATGGATTGAATCAGTGACTATGGTAATTGGAGTAGGTGTGTCAGAGACAATGAGATTGGCACAGGATAGAGCAGGGTTCAGAGCTGTTGTACATAGGGTTGCTATGCGCTGCAAACAACTTGACAGCACATAACAACCACCACCACTTAGAAATAAAATTTATACACACACACACACACACACACTGGTTTTTATTTTTGTTGTAAAATTTTTTGTATTGTAGCATTTAGAATTTGTCTCTTTCTCTTATTTGTTAATGTTATCACTTACCTTGGTCAAATTGCACTAACTTCACTCTTACCTGATATTGCCTTTCTCATCATTAAAGCTAACCAGTGTTTACTTTATAGACAGTTACTCTTTTTCCTAGACCATCTCATTTCTGATAGTAGCCAAAGAACATTACTTTATCTATGTGTACCTATTACTGACTTTTTAATAATAGTGAGATCATCCAATATTTGTCTTTTTGTGATTGATTTAGTTTGTTCAGTGTAATGTCTTCCTGATTCATCCACATTTCAATCTGCTGCAAAAGATTCCTTAAGCTACTAAAACTAAAAGATGTAGCTTTGAAAACTAAGGTGTCCCTGTCCTAAGCCATTATGATTTAAATAGATTTCTATACAAGTGAAGCATCAGATACTAGAAAACGCTAGTGGCCTAGCGGTAAGAACCTGTGCTGCAATCCAAAATTCACATGGTTTAAATTCACTAGCTGCTCTGCAGGAGAAAACTGGGCAATATCTTCCCATGTAGTTTACTGCCTCTGAGAACCAATTGGGGGTTAGCTATGAGTCAATTCCATTTCAAAGGCACACAACAACAATGATACACATGTGAAAGCTAGTCAGTGAATAAGAGAAAAAAGGAAGACTTCTGTGGAGCTGCTGGTGGATTTGAACCATAAGCGAGGGACATTTGGGTTAGTAGTATAGATCCCTGTAGACTAGGCCAATAGGGGTCCTCTAATGAATTATAATGTGAGTGGCAGAACAAAAACCAAATCTGTCATAGGAGAAATATAGTCATAATGTTTTTAAGAAGCAAGGGTGGTAAGAATTTACCTTATATTCTTTTGGACATATTGTTAGTAGGAACCAGTTCTTGGAGAAGAACATCATACATTGATCAAAGTTTGATAGAGTGAAAAAGCATCATATTGTTCATGAGATAGACTGACACAATGACTGCAATGGACTCAACAAAGAAATGATTATAATGATATCCCAGGGTAAAACATTTTTTGGTGTGTGTGCTGTTGTACATAAGATGTCTATGAACCTAACAACAACGACATATATTTTGAGACCTCATTATTGCTCTTTCTATTACAAAATATGATATTGTGTGCAGGTATGTCACTATTTGCTTATCTGATAGGCAGATTGTTTCTTTTTTTACTACTGTCAGTGATACTGAAATGAACCTGGTTGTCTATGTGTCCATTCACTTCACTGTTACTTAATCATTAGGAGACATACCTAGGAATGGGATTGGTAGGTGAACGGTAAATTCTATTTTTAACTCTTTGAAAAAGTGCCATACAATTTTACATAATGTTGAAGCAATTTGAAACTCTAACCTAGCCTAGTTTCCTTGAAACCCCATCAATATTTGTTGGGTTCTGGTTTTTTTTGTGGGTGTTTTTTTTTTAAATCAGTACAACTTCTGAAGCAAGGTGATATTTCATTGCAGTTTTGATTTGCATTTGAAGTGGGTCTGAATTGAGGTTACGTAACAGCAACAATAATAACAATGATTCACAATAATGAGCATCTTTTCATGTGTTTCCTACTTGAATGTCATTAACCCATATGGTAAAAATGGAACTGTATTTTACTTAGTTGTTGAAGTTTTCTATATATTTTCAGCTTTCGACTCTTTGCTCTTTGATATTTTTTCCATTCTGTAGGGTATCTTTTTTGTGCTTTTAGTTAAGGTTTTTGATGAACATTTTGTGTTATTAGGCACTGTCAAGTCAGCTCCTATTCATATTGACCCTCTGTGCAACAAAACAAAATCCTACCTTATCCTGCAGTAGCCTCACAATCCTTGCTGTGCGTAAGCCTATTGTTGCAGTCACTATGTTTCCATGTATTTAAAGGTTTTCATCTTTTTCACTAATCTTCTACTAAAAATATGCAGTATGGGGTCTTTATCCAAGGATTTACTTTCTTGATAATATACCCCAAATATAAGAGACACAATTTCATTATCCTCGCCTCAAAGGAGAATCCAGATGCACTTAGATTTCTAAAGTGTATTTTAAAATCTGTGATTTGAAAATCTACGTGTAGATTCCTTAAGTACATTTGGTCATGTTTATTTGGAGGCCTAAGGAGGTCTGACAACATTACGTGTGACTTGATAGACTGCTAACTAAATTATAGGGAATTTCAAGACACCATCCCCTCTGTGGGAGAGAAGAGAGGCAGCCTCCTTCTGTAGATACATATTGCCAAAGAAACTCAATGAAGAGTTGTCATTAGTCAAAATTGACTTGAAAGCAATGGCTATATTTTTTTCTTTTTTCAAGGAAACTTTAATGAAAGTTTATAGAGAACATAGATTTCCATTCATTCATTGTTACACATTTTCCTTCCTACCAAACTCTTCCCCCCAGTCGGCTTTTCTCTTGGGGGTGGAAAAAAAAATCATTGTTATATAATTCCCCCCCCCAGTCCACGTTAATATTCAGCTCTTATTCTGGACTGTTGTCATGCAAATAATACCTAGTCAGATACTCCTCTTAAGCAGTTCTCTCCCTCATCTCTTTCAATTCAGTATACATTATTTATCCCCTCTTTTCTTAGTTTCCCTGCAACCTCAATGTCAGTCCTGTTTATAACTGTCATATTATGCAGTATTTGTCCTTTTGTGACTGAGATATTTCACTCAGCGTAATATCCTCCTGGGTCACCTATCTTGTATAATATTTCATGAGTTCCTTGTTTTTCAATGCTTTGAAAAAATAAAACTGTTTGAATATACTGTAGCTTCTCTATCCATTCGTTTGTGGATGGACACTTGAGTTGTTTCCATCTCTTTGCTATTGTGAACAATGAAGCAATAAACATGAGTGTGCATATATTTGCTTGGGTGGCAGTTCTGGTTTCTTTAGGGTATATTCTCAGAAGTGGAATTGCTGGGTCAAATGGTATTTCTATTTCCAGCTTTTTGAGAAAGCTCCATATTGGCTTCCAGAGGGGTTGTACTATTTTAACTTCCCACCAACAGTGAATAAGAGTTCCGGTTTCTTCACTACTTTGCCAGCATTTGTTGCTTGCTGCTTTGTTGAAAATTGCTACATTCTTAACTGGGATGAGATGATATCTCATAGTTGTTTTGATTTGCATTTCTCATAGAGCTAGGGCCTTTGAACATTTATTCATGTGTTTGTTTGCCCTCTGATTGTCTTCTTTGGTGAAGTGTCTGTTCATATCCTGTGCCCATTTTACAATTGGGCTGTTTAACTTTATCTTGCTGTGGTGCTCCAGTATTTTCATTGATTCATTGTTGCACATTTTTTTACCTACCCATCCCCAGTTCTCTTAAAAACAAAAGTATATATTCATTTACTCTACTTTGCTATGCATCTCTTATTCTGGAATGTTGTCATACAAATAATGATAAAGATTTTTTTAAACAGATCGTTTCCTTCATCTGTTTCAATACAATGTTCATTATTTATCCTCTCTTTTTTTTAATGTCTCACCAACTCCTTTGTCAGTCCTGTTTTATAACAGTGGTATTATACAGTATTTATCTTTTTGTGACTAAGATACTTCACTCAGTATGATGTCCTCTCAAGTCACCTATGTTGTGTAATATTTTATGAGTTTCTTGGTTTTAAATGATGTATCATATTCCACCGGTGTGAATATACCATAGTTTTTCTATAGCCATTCTTTTGTTAATGGCACTTGGGTTGCTTCCATCTTTCGACTATCGTGAATAGCACAGCAATAAACATAAGTGTACATGTATCTGTCTGAGTGGCATATCTGATTTATTTAGGGTAAATTCCTAGTAGTGGAATTGATGTGTCAAATAGTATTTCTATTTCCAACATTTTTATGCATGACATTTTTCTTTTTTACTGGTTTACTTGCAGAGTTTGTTGTATACATTGTTTTTTATGCCAGATCTTTCCCCTTTCCTTTAGCAATTCCTCCCTCTACCCATCAAATTATGTGACCCTGTGATTATTAAGAACTCAGGGGGCACAATAGTTAAGTACACAGTTGCTAACTAAAAGATTGGCAGTTTAAACTCACCTAGCAATTCTACAAAAGGAAAGATCTGGTGATCTGAATTTTGAAAGACTACAGCATTTACTACCCTATGGGGCAGTTCTATTCTTTCCTATAGATTTCTGTGAGTTGGAATCAACTAGACAGAATGCAAAAGAGACAACAATTTGAGTTTTGACATTTTCTTAATTCATATTTACTTAAATCTGTTTTATCTATGATTCAAGATGTTTATAATCCAACCCTATCAATCTTTCAAAAGCTTCTGGAAAGATTAACAAAGGAGTGGATAGAAAAACTATGGTACATTCACACACAGTGGTGCAGTTTACACTATGCTGCATTGAAATAGACCAAAAAACTCAAGAAACAGTATATAACATACTTAAATATAGAGGATATTGTGCTAAGTGAAGTAAACTATTTATAAAAGGACAAATACTTAATAAGATCACTGTTACACATACACTTTTTAAAACAAATACCTCACACAAACAACTATACACAGGTTTATAGTTGTTAGGTGACATTTCTCTGGAAACTCTATGAACTTTGAGAAACAACAATAGTTAGAGAAAGGCTTCAGGTCCTTTGTTCATAGGGTTACTCTGAGTGGTGCTCAACTTGATGTCAGTCAACAACAGGTGATATTGAGTCAAGAATGACTCATAATAATTCCATTAACAATAGATCCGAAACCTACACTATCCTATGCTATCCTCATTATCTCTGACATACTTGAGCCCGTTGTTCTAGTCACTGTGTCATTCCATCTTGTTGAGATTCTTCCTTTCTTGTGCTGCCACTCCACCTTTCCAAACATAATGTCTCTTTCCAAGGAATAATGTCTCCTAACAACATGATTAAGGTATTCAAGATGGATCTTCACCATCATGCTTAGAAAATCAATACAGTATGGTTACAGGTGTGGGGTAAGAGGTAAGGGAAGTAGGGAAGAGAAAACTAATAAAAAGACAGTGAATGTTTTATTGAAATAGATAAATATAAGGACAATATGAAATAAATGGTTGATAAGATATCATGGAACGCTTCACGAATTTGCGTGTCATACTTGCGCAGGGGCCATGCTAATCTTCTCTGTATCATTCCAATTGGAAGACACAGAAGAATTTCATGAAACAACATATGAGCAAGAGCCTATGGTGATGAAAGAAGAAGTTCAGACGGCTTTGAAGGAAATGGCAAAAAATAAGGCTCCAGGAATAGATGGTATACCAATTGACATATTTCAGTTAACAGATGCTGCCCTGGACGTGTTCACCAAGTTGTGCCAAGAAATCTGGAGAACGACTACTCGGCCAACTGA
>NW_006400272.1:213846-250839 GCF_000299155.1 Elephantulus edwardii
ATATCATGGGTAGTAAAAGTAATGAAAAGATGAAAGTCACACAAGTGTTCATAGGGTCGCTGTGAGTCGTCTACGACTTGATGGCACTTAACAACAGTAACATCAACATAGAGAGAGACCAGTTGACCTAGTGGAGAGAAGGTGATATTACGAGGCCAAAGGTGCGTGACTTCTAATCTGTGGCCCTGAGGCCTATTTTTCATTGTTTTTGTTCAAACATTCCTATTGCCCTGGTGTGTCCACTTGCCGTGCAGAAGTAACTTCTGGTTGCTCTGAAGCTGACTACTGGACACTGAGGTGTTAAATGCGTTAATGGTTACCCATGGTGGACAGTGTTTGGTGGTGTTCCCCGGTTGAAACAAGTTTGGAAGCAGGAGCGACATCCACTTCTGTAATAGCTTGCCTCCGGAAACACTATGAACCTGGAGAAAGGATGAAAGTCACACAAGAGTTGAGGACCTTTGTTCATAGGTTCCCTATAAGTCGCCTACAACTTGATGGTGTTTAACAACAACACAACATATAGGGTTGACTGATTAAAACTTAAAACATATAAACAATTAATAAAAATAAAGAAGAGAAGAACAGATAAGTCTCTAACTTGGACTGCAAAATTATGTGAAAAAAACAAGCAGTTTAATTATAATATCATTTTCTTAAATGGCTATCTTAATAAGCCTCATTTAAATCTAATATCAACACTATTTTAATTAAGTACTCCCAAGTCTCTAAGTCATCATTTGATGATAAAAGTCTTATGTTAGGATGTGTTCTCACATACAGTTTAAAAATAGTCTAAAATATGCCAGAAAATACATTAAAAGGATTTTATTTTTAATTATTATATTTATTATATAAGGAAATAAGATTAAGAAAAAGAAATAAAATCTTTTATTTCAATAATTACTCAATAAAATGAACCCAAAAAGGTGCTCCCTCATAATACACAAAATAAATATATTATTAATAAATTTTGGATTTTTAAACATTCCTAGTCAGAAATAATTTAGTATGTAAGTTATTCTTTAAATTGCATAATTCCTTTTACCTATGCCATTCATAATAAGTTAGTTATAAAAGCGAAGAAGCTAGCACCACAACAAGATAAAGGTAAACAACCCAATTGAAAAATGGGCACAGGATATGAACAGACACTTCACCAAGGAAGACATTCAGATGGCCAATAAGCACATGAAGGAATGTTCAATATCCCTAGCTCTATGAGAGATCCAAATCAAAACAACTATTAAATATCATCTCACCCCAGTAAGAATAGCAAAATTTAACAGAACAGCAAACAACAAATGCTGGTGAGGCGGTGAAGAAACTAGAACACTTATCCACTGTTGAAGAGGTTAAAATGGTAAAACCACTATGCAAGGCTGTATGGCGCTTTCTCAAAAAGTTGCAAATATCAAAACAACTATGAGATATCATCTCACCCCAGTCAGAATAGCAAAATTTAACAGAACAGAAAGCATCAAATGCAGGTGAGGTTGTGGAGAAACTGAAACCTTTATTCACTGTTAGTGGAAGTGGTGCAAACACTGTAGAAGGCAGTGTGGCGCTTTCTCAAGAAGTTGCAAATAGAGATACCATTTGACTGAGCAATTCCACTACTGGCAATGTATCTCAAAGAGACCATAACTACCACCCAAGCAGATATGTGCACACCCATGTTTATCGTGGCTTTGTTCACACTAGCAAAGGAGTTGGAAACAACCTAAGTGCCCACCAACAAACAAATGGATGAGAAGCTATGGTATATTCACATGGTGGAATACTATGCTGCATTGAAAAGCAAGGAACTCATGAAATATTATTCAAAATTGGTGACCCTGGAAGACATTCTGCTGAGTGAAATATCTCAGTCACAAAAGGACAAATACTGCATAGTGCCATACTGTTATAAAACAGGACTGGCATCCGGGCTTGGAGGAGACTGAGAAAAATGTGATAAATAAAGTATACTGTATTGAAACAGATGAGGGAGAAAACTGTTTAAAAGGGATATGTGATTAGGTATTATTGTCATGACAAGAGTTCAGAACGAAGTCTGCATAGTGGAATAGACCTGGGGGGAGGGATTGTAAAACAATGAAAGAATTTTTCTTTTACTTTTCAAAGAGAATTGTGTCCTGGGGAGGAGGAGGAATGGGCAGGAAGAAAAGGGCAACAATGAATGAATGAAAATCCAAAGTCTCAGTAAATTTTCATTAAAATAAGTAATAATAATAAAAAAAGTTGTAAATAGAAATATCATTTGACCCAGCATTTCCACTACTGGGAATATACCCTAAAGAAACCAGAACTTCCACCCAAGCAGATATATGCACACCTGTGTGTATTGCCGATTTGTTCACAATGTTGGAAACAAACTAGGTGCCCATCAATAAGCGAATGGATAGAGAAGCTGTAGTATATTCACACAATGGAATACTACTGCATTGAAAAACAAGGAACTCATGAAATATTATATAAAATGGGTGACCTTGGAGGACACTATGCCAAATGAAATATCTCAATCACTAAAGGACAAATACCGCATAATGACACTGTTGTAGAGTGGGACTGACATTGGAGTTGCGGGGAACCGAGAAAAGAGGGGATAAATTATGTATACTGCAGTGAAACAGATGAGGAAGAGAACTGTTTAAAAGGAATATATGATTAGGTATTCTTGGCATGACAAGTGTCCAGAATGAAAGTTGCATAGTGGTGTGGTCTGGGATGGGGAGGGGAATTGTATAACAATGACATTTACTTTTTTTTATATTTTTCAAAGAGAAAAGCAAACTGAGAGGAGGGGTAGGCAGGGTGGAAAGTGTGCAACGATGAGTGAATGGAAATCCAGAGTATTTGTAAACTTTCATTAAAATTAATTAAAAAATAAATAATAGTGAAGAAGTTAGTGAAACTGATACTTATTGAGTACCATCAGTGGCTTAGGGATTTTTAGAGGAAATGAAAATATTTTGTTTTATTTCCTTTTTGAAATTGGATTTCAGTGGTAACACCTTTATTTTTAGAAAAAAGAAATTGCATCTCAGATGCATTTAATTACTTTCCTGAGGTCAAACTTACTGTTATTCAGAGGATGGCTACTTGCCTCAGAGATAAATAAAAAATTGATATGTTGCAGTTGTTTTTAGTTACCAACAAGTAGTGGCCCTATGAACAAAAGATCTGAACCCTGTGCCATCTTCACACTTCCTTACACACTTGAGCCCATTGTGGCAGTTACCATGTCAAGTCAGTTGTTTGAGGGTCTTCCTCTCCTTTCCTGATGCTCCACCCTTCCCAGCATCATATCCCTTTCCAAAGAATAGCCCATTCGAGCAACATGCCCAAAGTATGTGAGGCAAAGCCTAATCATTCTTGCCTCCAAAGAGCACTCTCACTGCACCCTCTCCAAGACATATTTGTTTGTTCTTTTAGCCATCCGTGAGATATTCTGTGCTTTTCTCTACTACCTCAGCTAAAAGACATCAATTCTTCTTCTGTCATTCTTATTCATTGTCCAGCTCTCAGATGCCCAGCAAGTGATCAAAAAGACCATTACCAGAATCAGATGCACCTTAGTCCTCAGATTGACATCATTACTCAATAATTTGGATAGATCTCTAAGAACAGACTTTCCTAGTGCCATGCATCTCCTTTTTATCCTGACTGCTGGGACCAAGGCTGTTAGTTGTGGATCCAAGTAAGATGATGATTTGGCAGTTTCAATCTTTTCTCCATCCATCATGATGTTACCTGTTGGTCCAGTGATATGAATCTTTTTTTCCTTGACATTGAGATGAAATTCATACCAAAGGCTGTATTCCTTGATTTTTTTTTCTTCAACAGGTGTTTCAATTCCTCCTCACTTTCCGCAATTAGATTATGTCATCTACACAGTGCAGGTTATTGATGAGTCTCTCTCCAATCCTGATGCCACATACTTCTTCACAGAGTTCAGCTTCTTGAATTATATGCTCAGCATACAGATTGAATAGGTATGGAGAAAAAATATAACCCTGACACACTTCTGTCTTAATTTTAAACCATGTAGTGTTCCCCTGCTCTGTTAATACAACAGTCTCCTTGTGCAGGTATAGATTTCACATGAGGAAAATTAATTGTTCTTGAATTCCCATTCTCTTCAGTGTCAGCCACAACTTGTTATGATCCACATAGTCCAGGGTCTTCGCATAGTCAATAAAGCACAAATAGACATTCATCTGCTATTCTTTACTTTCAGTCACGATCCATTTGACATCAGCAATGATATCCTTAGCGCCATGGCCTCATCGAAATCCTGTTTGAACCACTGGCAGTTCCATTTCTTTTGTTTACTCACTTAGCTATTTTTTTTTATAATTTTTTATTTTTTATTTTTACAGAGGTTTTGGGTTTCCATTCATTCATTGCCGCAATTTTCTCCCTTCCCACACCTCCCCACCAGCTCGCTTCCCCCTCCGAAGAGAGAAAAAAAATTCCTTCATTAGTATGGAGTTTATCACGTCTTATAAACTGGGGCTGACTCTGAGAAAAATGGAAATCCAGAACACTTGATTGTGGTTATGTGAAATCTATACTTGGACCAGGAGGCAGTCTTCAGAGCAAGGAAACATTGCATGGTTCAAAATTGGAAAGGGTGTTTGTCAAGGATGTGCCCTATTCCTATATCTTTTTAATCTATATGTGGAACAGATTATCCAAGAGGCTGGGCTCTATAAAGAGAAATGTGGCATTAGGATTGGAGGTAGACTCATCAACAATCTGCTTTATGCAGATTACACAACCCTGCTTGCTGAAATTGAGGAGGACCTGAAGTGCTTGATGCAGAAAGTCAAGGACTATAGCCTTCGATATGGATTGAATCTCAACATCAAGAAAACAAAGATTCTCACCACTGGGCTGATTGGCAGTATCATGATAGATGATAAAGAGATTAAGATTGTTAACAGCTTCAGTTTGCTTGGCCCTAAAATCAACACTCTTGGTACCAGAAACCAGGAAATTAAAAGATGAATTGTGTTGGGAAGGTCTGTTGTCAGGAACCTCTCCAAAGTACTGAAGAGCAACGATGTCAGTCTGGAGACTAAAGCACGTCTTATACAGGCCATGGTCTTTGCAATTACTTGTTATACATTGGAAAGCTGGACAATGACTAGAGATGACAGAAGAAAAAATGATACTTTTGAGCTTTGGTGCTGGATAAAAGTATTAAATATACCATGGATAGCTTATAGAACAAACGACTTTGTCCAAAAGAGGGCGAAGCCAGGCTGCATCTTGGAGGCAAGGATTCTGAAGCTTCATCTGACATACTTTGGACATGTTGCAAGGAGGGGGCTAGTACTTGGGGAGGAAGGGCATATTTGGGAGGGTGAAGGGACAGTGCAAGAGAGAGACCATTGATGAGATGGATTATTCAGTGACTGGGCTAATGGGTGTAGGTGTATCAGAGACAATAAGTTTGGCATAGGATACAACAGGATTCAGGGCTGTTGTACATAGGGTCACTATGAGTCTCAGGTGATTCAATGGTGTATAGCAACAACAACAAAAACAACATTCCAATTTACAACAGCAAACATAAAATATAGTATGTGTATACAGATTTTTGGTGTGTGCATCCACAGTACTGAAAATAAAACCTTCACCCTGATGTTTCATTTTCGTTTTCTATATGTTATTTACTAGTGCAGCTGTTTTCACAGATAAATTCACTTCGAATTCTGTTTCATGAATCAAAATAAACTTATCAATTAGTTTTATTAATTATTTTAGAATTTTGAAAATTCTCTCACTCTACCATAGGTCTAGATATTATGCCTGTGTTTGGATATTTTAAAACTTTTTAGTAAGTGCCCAAGTTTTGATAATGCTATGGTTGAGTGGCTTGTATGTTCATTTCCTAGCTGTCTAAAAAGATTCTTCTTCTTAAGAACAACTAGAGTGAAATATATTGAATGTAAAAGTACAGTTCATAATTCTGAAAGAAAATCACATTTGTGTCAGAATTCATTTCTTGTATTTTTTCCAAACAAGATAGTGCTTTTTTCCCTACAAGTTCTATGGCTTTGAACAAATTTCATAAACATTCTAACATTAGCCCTTCATCCCTAAAGTAATGGAACATCATTTCTTATATTGAAGAATAATCAGTTGCAAATCTATGATTGAAGATGACAGAAGAAATCAATGCTTTTGAATTATGGTTGGAGAAGCATCTTGAACATACTATGGACCACCCAGGAAATAAATAAGTCTGTCTTGGAGAGGGGGAAACTAAGTTTCTCTTTGTAGGCTAGGATTTTGAAGCTCTGTCTCACATATTTTGGGCTCTCCCTTGGAGAAGGACATCATGCTTGGCAGGGTGGAGGGACAGCACAGGAGAGGAAGGCTCCAGATGAGACGGATTAATACAATAAGAGGCATTGGGGGTTGGTGTGTCAGAATTACTGAGACTGGCTCAGGACAGGGTAGGGCTCAGACCTGCTGTATATAGTGTTGCGATGGGTCACAGGCAACTCAGCAACATGTAACAACAGTAACAGCAAAAACTCTTATACCAAGGAAGACAGAGAAAGTGACCTGTGTATAGTTCAGCTTTCTCTAGCAATTTTGAGAGTATAACAGCAAAGCCTCAACAAAAACAAGCATCAACAAATTTTTATTCTTTTAGATCTCTTAGCTGAGATGCTAACTATGAGCAAACCGGATTCAGAAGTTCTTTCTAGGGGAAGAAAAGAGAAGAAGATGCTCTGTTATATTTCACAGTGGATTAATAAATGTTGTTTCACTGGTATATGGTTTTGGCTGAGGGATTGCAAATGGTATAAAAACAAGTGGTATAGTGATTTAAAGCACTAGACTGCTAACCAAAAGGTCAGCAGTTCAAACTTGTCAGTTGTTTCACATGAAAAAGAATTAACAATCTGCTTTAATAAAGATTTACAGCTTTGTAAATCCCTTGGGGGCAGTACTGCTCTGGCCTTTTAGTAGGAATCAATGAAAGGAGAGTGAGTTTGTTGTTATTTTTATTATGATAGAGAAGAGACTATTGAATTAGACAAGTGAGAATATTGTTTGTACATTAACTGAAGAATTAACCCAAGATTTTATTTTCATATCATACAAGTTGTTATATATGTAAAGATGCAATTAAGAACTTTCCTTTGACATTCTTTGCCTCAATAGGACAACAACTAGCACAAATGCACAAAACATTTCTCAATAAATTTAAAATATTATCATTTGAGAATATCTTTCTAACGTTAAAAATAAGTTTGAATACTACATACATAATGAATCCCTGCTGAATAAATTAAAGAGAGATCTAGCTGTTTAGATTATGGAACTAAAACTTAGAAGGAAAATACAGAGAATACCGACAAATATGAGAGATAATTCTTCCTGAGAAGTTCTGTAATTTTGAGGTGTTTGAAGAGTGAATAATTATTTTCCTTAAAAATGAAAAAATAAACATTTTATATGTACACTTAAAAAATGAAAGTACTGTCAATTCTACATATAAGAAATGTTGAGAGACAATCACATCTAATGTGAGATGAAGAGAGGATTCAAAGGACCATAGTACGTGCAGAAGTGTCTTTATTCCTGTGAATTTTTAATCAAAACTGAGTAAGAAGCAAGAATAGAGAACTCAGTAGCTTATAACAGACAAGAAATTTGGCTTCAAAATCTAGTTATGCTTGTATGCGTCCATACTTTTGGCACATTAAAAAGTAGTATAAAATAAACTTAAATTGCCTGAAGATGACAGAGTTTGAATCGATTAAACATTCTCACATACCTAATATTTGACTTCTGAAAAACCAACAT
The DNA here is from genome assembly GCF_000299155.1 of Elephantulus edwardii. Lineage (NCBI taxonomy): Eukaryota > Metazoa > Chordata > Mammalia > Macroscelidea > Macroscelididae > Elephantulus > Elephantulus edwardii. Next base: position 221,683 of record NW_006400272.1, read on the forward strand.
TCAAAAATTGGTTACTCTTCAAAGCATGTCTTCATAAATGCTTGTAGTACATCTGGATACTTTGAATATTATACCCTTAAAGCTTAAAAAGATAAAAAGGAAAATTGTGCGGTTGCAAATCTATTCTTCATTGTGCTCTATCAGCAATATTTTTTTCTCTCTAATAACTATAAAGTTCACAACAAGTCTAATCAGTAAGCTAGAGTATAACACAGCTGGGTGATTTTTTTGGCTTTCTTAATATTTGCTGTAATTATGTGGCATTCAGCTAAATGTATGACCAAATAACTAACTAAACCATGGAGTATTAATTTACTGGCCACATGTGGATTTAATGTTAACCTTTTTCTCAGTGAATATATAGACACAGTCACTGTCAGAAAAATTAACAAGCTAGACTCCAGCATGGGTTATATGAGTTATATTTATGGGATGTCTTTCTGTCCTTACTGTTTTTAGTTCCATATTTACCATCTCTTACATTGTCTGGCTGTACTATGCTCAAGTCATAACATCTACAAAATTCATGTGGATTGATTAAGTTCTGATTTCCTGTTTCTCTTTTGGTTAGAACTATATTCTTATGTTATTAGGTGACATCAAATCCACTAGGACTTACAGCAGCCCTAAGAATAACAGATTTGAACAGTCTCCTGTCCTCTGCCATCCTTAAGACCTTTGGCATTAACGTGGTGTTGTTGTTCATTACTGTTAAGCGTGAGCTGACTCGTAGCCATCTTTCCAGTGAGTTTTCCAAGGTAGTAAATTGTATGAAAGAAGATTCCGTATTTATCCCTCGGAACAGCTGGTGGATTTGCACTGCCTTTGAGTTGTCAGCATAGCTCCTTGCCACTAGGCCATGACTTAGCAACACTCACTAAGACACACAGCATATTTTAACTTCATCAAATACGCTCTTTCATCCCATAGACCAACCTCATAATCTAGAAACTCTCATTCTACTAAATTTCTTTTTTGCTTTTAATGTAGAAAGTACTTGTCTTTCAGTACTCAACTCAAATTTCATAAATAAACTTCTTGTTCACTGTTAAGATTTATGACTAGATAATCATGTTAGTCACTCAATTTAAAGACAAATTGCCTTGGAAAAATCTGCTGTCAGGGACCTCTTTGGTGGTGCTATAGAAGAATATAGAATATTCATAGACTGCCAAGAGAACAAACAGCTTTGACCTGGAAAGGGTGAAGACCAAGTTGCTCCTTGGAGGCGAGGATTTTGAAGCACCATTTTATATACTTTGGACATGTGGCCAGGAGGTACCAGTCCTTGGAGAAGGACAGGAGAAGGAGATGCTGGGTGAGATCAACTGACACAGTAACTAAAGTATTAGGGATAGGAATGTTGGAGATAGGGAGACTGTCTCAGGATAGTGCAGGGTTCAGAGTTACATAAGATCACGACAAGCTGCAGAGAAATCAATGGTACATAACAGCAACAACCATGTTACAGAAACAAGTTGCATGAGTCTGAAAATAGGGAACATTGGCAAACAATGAGGTGAAAGGATGTAAATACATTGTAAGGAAAAGTATTGGAAAGCAAAGAATAATTAGCTTTGTTCTTGCACTAGTTAAATTTCTTACCTGGTCTAGTGGTAAGGAGTTGTGTTGCCAAACCAGAGGCTTGTGGTTCTTTTCCGTAAGCCTCTCTCTGAGGCAGTTTCCTACCCTGCATCTTTGTGGGTTTTTTGTTTTGTTTTGTTTTGTTTTGTTTTTATTTAGGTTGTTTATTTTTCATTTCAATGAACATCTACAGAGATTTTGGGATTCCATTCATTCATTGTTGAACCCTTCTCCCCGCACAAACCCCTCCCCCTCCCCCCCATTTGCTCCTCTCCTTGAAAAGCTAAAGAAAAACTCCCTCATTGGTACACAATCCCCCCTCCCCCCGCACCTTCCCAAACCCCACCCCCTACACCCAAATATAATCCACTCTGCATCTTTGGAGCTCTGGTGATGCTGCTTAGCACCAACTCCTAAGGGAGGAGATTCGAATCCACCAGCTGTCCTTCTTCATCCTCAGGAGATGGACAGACTCCTCTGAAATCATGCCATGCGCAGTGACTGTGAGTCTTTGACAGTTTGAATTACCAAGGGCACCACAGGAGATAGAAACCACAGTGACACACACTTGCAAGTTAATTTAGCAGAATAATATTGATACTAATTATTTTGCAGTTTTAGAGAAAATAAAGTATAGCTGTTGTTTTTCTACAGTGAAAATTCTCTGATAGAAATTGCTGAGGAATTCTTACAGCATAAAGATTTATCTGAAGCCATCTCCCCTGATAGAAATATGTTAACTGCAATGTCAACAACAATGACAGTTTTCTGGTTTTACCCCAAGGAAGGGAAAAAAATGTATGTGATAATAATGTTCAGAAAGTATTTACTTCACAATTTCTAAATTCATATTCTACTAAGATGGGTTAAGAGTCTAGAGTACTTGGGAGGATATTTTTTGAAAAACAATGTATTCAAACTTTGTAAATAAATCAGTATAAAATTTTAAAAAGAAAGGAAAAAACAAACAAAACAAAAACCCTGACATGGAGTACATTTTAAGATTATTAAATCATCACCTTCTGAGGATTCCATAATAAGACGTTCATTTTAGTTTATTTTCAAATATATTTGATGTTTATCAATGTTGTCTTATGATAATATCTTTACTGTGATACAGATAAATAATATTTAATTCCAGATAGTGTCAGTCAGTCATCATTGCCATGGATTTGGAAACCATTCTTACAGCTGATTCTCCAGTGGGTTTTCAGAGGGTGTAAATCACACAAGATGAGATCATCCATTATTCTTCAGGTGTTGATTTGAACTAGTACCAGCTGGTGGATTTGAACTCCCTACTTTTGTATTAGCAGTGCAACTCCTTACACACTAGGCTACTAAAGCTCCTTGAAATTATGAGTTATTGTTGTTGTTGTTATGTGCTGTCAAGTTACTTGCAACTCATAGTGACCCTATGTACAATAGCTCAGAACTCTGCTCTATCCTGATTCAATCTCACTGTCTCTGACACACTTCTCATTACCACAGTCACTGTGTCAGTCCATCTTATCTGGAGTTTTCCTCTTCTGTGCTCTCCCTCCACCTTTCCAAGCATAATGTCTTTCTCTAAGCTTGGAAATGATGAGTAAGTACAGGTAAATATTCTAATTTAGGTGTAATTAAAGATATATGAAGAGAAATGATTGTTGATATCTAAATAATGAGTTAATTTTTTTCCTCTGCATAATTCAGCCTAAAAACCAAAATTTGCTTAATTGTGTGAGCTGAAAGATATTTCTTTGATTGTTAAATGTAGCCAGCGACCTGGAAAGTAGTAAGGCATATTAATTAAGAGAGATAAGAAAGGGTACACAAGCCAGTATTTTTAATAGCATATTGTTTGCTTCTTTTTAATTAAAATTAACCATATTTGAGAATTTAATTGGTCTAGGAAAATGCACAAGAAAGAGAAATGTGAAAGTTTGTTTCGTCATGCAATCAAATTTGCAAAACTGCATGTGCAGGAAAATAGCTTCTATTTCTTTCCTTTAAAATTTTGAATACAGAAAACAAAACTCCTCTATACTCTATGTACATGTATGCTCATATGTGCACATGTTTATTTTCAAGGGATAAATCTCTAAGGGGTTGCTCTTTGGAGGAAAGGATTTTGAAGCTCCCTCACACATCCTTGGGGCATGTTGTCAAGAGGGTCCAGTCTTTGGAGAATGACATCATGCTTGGAAGGGTAGAGGGTCAGTGCTGTAGTGGTAGACCCCAGATAAGATGGAGTGACACAGTGATTGTGACAGTGGAATCAGGTGTGTTAGAGATGACAGCCACATTTCAGAGCCATTGTTCATAGGATCTCTCTTTGTTGTAGTCGACTCAGTAGAACATAACAAAAACAACTAGAACAACATTGCTTCAGTAAATGAAAATGGGTTTTTTACAGCTTAGGAAACTATTGTTTGTTAAAAATCAGTTTTTCACCTATTAGTTTATTGAAACGCATTTTTTTAGAAAATGAAAAAAGTGATTTTTAAAATAAAGCACTCAAATGACAAAAGATCCATGTGACCAATTCAAAGAAGCATTGCTAATTGAAGAAGAAATTCAAGGTGCTTCCCAAGGCTTTGTTTATTGTAATAGTTACAGGAAGAAAAGCAGTGTAGGCACTTGATAAGGCCCTTGATTCTGACTTATAGCAACAATATAGGGCAGAATAGGACTGCCTCATGAGGTTTTCAAGGCTGACATATTTAGAGACATAAAAAGTGCAACATTTTTCTCCCACCTAAGATAGTGGAGAGTATGTTGTTGTTAGGTGCCGTTGAGTTGTAGACGACTCATGCGACACTATAAACAAAAAGCCTGAGCACAGTTCATAGAGTTTCTGGAGGCAAGCCATTTCAGAAGTGGATGCCACTTCTGCTTCCAAGCTTGTTTTAATTGGGAAGCTCCACCAAACACTGTCCACCATGTGTAACCATTATCACACTTGGCACAGCAGTGTCACAGTGTTTAGCATCACAGCAACCACAGAGTTACCTCTGTACAGCAAGGCACAGACCAGTGCTATACCACTTAGAAGAATGTTTGACAAAAAAACAACAACAATTTGAACCAGGCCTGAGGGCCACAGGTTAAAATTACCCACCTTGGGCTTGATAGCATAACTTTCTGTCCACTAGGCCAATGTAGCCTTCTCTCTGTTGTCCAGTGGTGAGTATAGGACACATCATTATCCTTACTTCTCCAGAGGGTGCATAGGATCTCACAGGGAAGGCAGGCATTCTGTGCCCAGGATGATTATCAAAGGCACATAAAGGAGGTTTTTGTAATTGCTTAGAATCTCAAAAACACATATTCAATGTTATACTACTTTTAAAAAAAAATTGATTTCTCAGCACTTTGATCCAGGGTACATTTTATTTTATTTGATTTTTTATAATTTTTGTGTGTGTACTGTCAAACCGGATCTGACTGGTACAGGAAGAGATTACCCCTCCTGCTCCAGCAGAGCATCTGGTGACTACTTTTTTTTTAATTTTACATTCTTATTTCAGCCCATAGAAGGGTATTTCAAATATGCGTGTAAAAAATCCCTGAAGGAGTTGTTCTTTCCCCTTAATCCTAAGGTACAGGAAAGCCATCTTCATTTACTTATATATACAAAGTTGTTCAAATGACTTACACTTACCAAATGGTGCAAATTGGGAACTCAGGTCCAATGTGTTTACTTATAGGTAGAGGAACATAGGGTTACTTGGTATGGCTCTTGAGAATTTACCATGATGAATTTTCCTAGGAATTAGGAATTCTTGTCCAATGGTTATGAAGGAAACAGCAAAGAGTATTTTTAGGCTAGAGGTTGAATTAAGTGGCCACTTAGTGAAAATGTAATTTTACCTTGTAGAATTTTTATATTATTTTCTCCCTGATGTAACATGTTGGAGCTGTTTGTTGCCCATTTTGCTTTACATGCAGACTACTTTATGAACAAATGTTTCATATTTCTTTTTCAAATGTCCATTTTCCCCCTCTTTAGGTGCAATTTAGCTCCTGTGGTGGAGTTCTCTGCAGACGTGGGAACTAAATCTGATTTTATTACTATGAATCCATCAGTTGTACAAAGAGCATTTGGAGGCTTTCGGAATGAGAGTGACAGAGAAAAATTCGTGCACAGACTTTCCATGCTGAATGACAGTGTCCTTTGGATCCCTGCTTTCATGGTCAAAGGAGGAGAGAAGCACGTGGAATGGGTTAATGCGTTAATCCTAAAGAATAAACTGAAAGTGCGAACTGCCTATCCATCATTGAGACTTATTCATGCTGTCAGAGGGTAAGTGTCTGGAAAGGGCCAGTCTGTCCTTGGCATAATGGAACACATAACTAAATATTTTCCTGAAAAAAGCAATGAGTTCAGTTAAGTCTCCCAATGGATAAATGCTTTTTATTATTTTTCTAATGGTTACTTTATTCATTTACTTGACTTTTCAGTATATACTTTATTATTTTAACTCATCACTTCTGGAATTAAAATTTCAGAGTTTTCCACTTATGTCTCCTCATAAATGAATAAGTGATTTTGACATTCTTCTTGGTTGTTGTTCTTTAACATGAATAAAAATTCATAGTACAATTAATGATTTTTGGAAAGAAAACTACTACCGAAGTGCTAAATGGTTAGTGGGCAGTATTGTGGAAGCATAAATGGTAGAAGTATTTAAGGAGCAATTAAATCCCATCTGTCATTAAGGAACCAACTTGTGAGAGAAGGCCAGCTGAGATAATATGCCTAAATTCTTTCCCGCAAAGTCACAGATGCTGTTTTTATAAATTTAGCCAACATTTTCCTTTTATTAGCTTGAACTTAGAATAAAAATATAAGAATATAGCCCTATTTAAAAGTAGAAGAAAACTGAGGTCTAAAGTCAGTCTTAATAAAATTTTATGATTTACACCAGTCACAGATAATTCATCCTGTCTGTTTATTGAATTCCTACTGAGTGCCAGGTTTTGTAGATACAAAAATAAGGAGGAACTTCAAAGAAATGCATAGTCTTAATGATGGGAACAGAGGGATGCAAAACTAGTGAGTGACAAAATCAAGTAATACGATAATATATTGTGAGGAGTGAATACTTTCACACTGAGATTCTTAAAGAAGGCTTTAAAGTGTAAACATTTTGACTAAATTTTAAAAACAGAATGGTAATTATATTATGGAAAGGGTGAGAGCACACGAGGGAATGCAGAAACAGAAGAAATTTTTAGTGCATCTTTAGGTAAGGGTATGATAATATATGGTCAATTAAGTTGTTGGAGAAGGACAAACTAGTCTGTCCTGAAGGAAGGCAACCAGTATGCTCCTTAGAGGCAAGCATGGTCAAACTTCTCACAGATTTTGGGCATATTGTCAGGAATGCTCAGTCCTTTGCAAAAGATATCATACTGAGAAAAGTGGAGGGTCAGAGAAAGAGAGAAAGACCTTCAATAAGATGGATTGACACAGGGACTGTAACAATCGGTTTGAGCATATCAGAGGTAGTGAAGATGGGGCAGGGTAAGGCAAGGTTCGTTGGTCAAAGGGTTGCTATAAGTCATAATCAACTTGACATCACCTAACAGCAATAATCTTGGAATATCAAGTCTGGGGTAATCAATTTGGGATTGTAAATCTTATAACTCTGAAGCATCTCTATTGGCTAGAAGAGTTTTTAAACCCTAAAAGACCACTTTGTATCTCTGATTAGCTGAGTTATAAGAATGATACTAATAAGGTATGGAAGCTATGAAAATAGAAAGGACAGACAAGTTCAAGGAATAATTTAAGTTCATGGATAAATGATCTAGAGGAGAACAATTTTTTTCCAAGCTCAGAATTAAAAAACTATTTGCTTTATATACTAGAATTGAGAGCATTCACTTTGTTTCCTTATTGAGATACTTTTTTTAAGATTTATTGTTTAGTTTATCTTTGTTTAAGTCTATAGATTGAGTCTTAGATTGTATTATTCTGCATAAAATTAAATTGAAATCTTATTACAGTTATTGTCACAAACCATAAAGTTTATTCTTATTCACAGAAAAGCTAAAGGACAGATTAAAGAGAAACTGCACCAAAGGGTTACCAAGGATGTACTCTTGCTACATTTTTCTCCTGTTGTTACGTGCCATCAAGTCACCTGAGACTCATAGTGGCCCTATGTACATGAACTCTGAAACCTACCCTATTCTGAACCAATCACATTGCCTCCAATCCCATTTCTCCAGTCACTGAGTCAATCCATTCCATCCTGGGTCTTCCTCTACTGTGCTGTCACTCCACTTCTCCAAGTATAATGTCCCTCTATAAGGACTGGTCCCTCCTGGTCATATGTCCAATGTATGTGAGATGGAGACTAAAAAATCCTTGCCTCCAGGGAAAAGCCTGGTTTTATCCTTTCCAGGAAAGACCTGTTTGTTCTCCTGGAAGTCCATGGATATTCAACACTCTTCTCTAGGACCACAACTACAAAGTATTGATCCTTTTTCTGTAATCCTTAGCCATTGTACAGCTCTCTGATGAATAGCAAGTAATTGCAAAGATCATGGCCTGGATCAGATGCACCTTATTCTCCAGACTGACATCGCTGCTCTTCAATACTCTAGTGAGGTCCCTGACCACAGACTTTCCCAATGCAATTTATCTTTAATTTCTAGACTGTTGGTACCAAGTCTGTTGATTATGGAATCAAGCAAGCTGACATTAATTATCAACAATCTAATTTTTTTCTTTGTCTATTATGAAGCTTCTGATTGGTCTGTAATCCCTGGGAGGAGGGCATTAGGTGGGACTCTGCCGTGGTGCTTCTGGTTTGCGGTATCCATGTGCTTAGCACTCTCCTGGATTTTGGGGACAGAACAAGGGTTCTCACTCCCTTTAGTATTGGCAGGCTCAGAGACACCAGAACATTAATTTTCTCTGCAAAGTTTCTTGCATTCCAGATGCTTTCTAGAAGAAGAGGGGGAAATGTTATGTGTGCTCCTCCGTAGGGCTAGATGTGTCAAACACCAAAATTGCTACCCATCGTGGGCAATGTTTGGTGGAGCTCCCAGATGGATTCAGGTTTGGAATCAGGAATGGCATCTACTTCCTAAACCACATGGCTCTGGAAACTTGATGAACATAGAGAAACAATGATAGTTATAGAATAAGATTCAGGTCGTTTGTTCCTAGTGTTGCTATAAGTCATATTCGATTCATGGCACCTAACAACAAGATAGATAGATAGATAGATAGATAGATAGATAGATAGATAGATAGATAGATAGATAATCTTGTTGGTGAATCAAATATATATGGAGAGAGAGAGAGCCAACCCTTGTCGGTTTGTCTGTTGGGCCCCAGGACATAGTATTATTATATTTTGGAGGAAGTTTCTTCCAAGATGTACAGCACTCTTCTGTCAATTTGATGTACTGAGGTAATCTGGGTTTGCTATGATGCTGAACCTTGTGCCACTGGGGTATCAAATGACATAACGGTTGCCCATGTAGAGTGCCACTGGGGTATCAAATGCCATAACGGTTGCCCATGTAGACAGTGTTTGGCGGAGCTCTCAGTTTAAGACAGATTTGGAAGCAGGAGTGGCATCCACTTCCTAAACCACATGCCTCTGGAAACCCTCTGAACTTGGAGGAGCAACAATAGCTATAGAAAGGTTTCAGGTCTTTTGTTCACAGAGCTGCTATGAGTACTTGACTCAACAGAAATCAACAACAACAATAATTGGCACAGTGGTGAGCGTCTATCTTTTCTTTATGTTGAGCTTCAATCCATATTCAAGACTACAGTTGTCTTTGACCTTCTGTAGCAAACACCTCTTCTTCAGTTTCAGCAAGCAAGGTTGTGTCATTTGCATAACACAGGTTGTTAATGAGTCTTCCTCCAATCCTGAAGCCACATTCCTCCTCATAAAGTTCAACTTCCCAAATGATTTGTTCTGCATATAGATTGAAAAGCTATGGAGATAGGGTGCATCCTTAAGACACACCTTTCCTTAGCCTGAATTATACAGTGTTTCCCTGCTCTGTCCTTACTACTACTACTTACTGGTCCAAGTGTAGATTTCACAGGATTCTCATTATTCTCAATCTTAGCCACAACTTGTTGTGATCCATACAGTCAAATGTCTTTGCATAGTCAATGAAATACAGATAGATATTCTTCTGGTACTCTCTTCTTTCAGCCAAGATCCATCTAACAATGGCTATAATGTCCCTAGTGCCATGGCCTCTTCTAAACCCAGCCTGGACATTCAGTCATTTCTGGATAATTTTCTGCAGGATCTTGCTTCCATGTGATATTAGTGATATCGTTTGATATATTCCACACTTTGTTAGGTCAACTTTATTTGAAACAGGAATAAATACAGATCTCTTCCAAACAGTTGGCTAGGTAGTTGTCTTCCAGATTTCTTGGTATAACTTGGTGAACACGTCCAGGACAACATCTGTTTGCTGAAATATGTCAAGTATTCTGTTTTATATTTCTAATCCCAGTACCAACAGTAAAGCATGAAATAAAAGACCTGGTTGAAATAGAGACCATGATTAATTTAGAATCTAGGTAAAATTATTTATGACTAACATCAATGAACTCATACAGTTTTATTTTTATTAAACATTTTCAACACATAATTTACTGACCCTTTAAGTTATTAGTTAATCAATACTCTTCTTTTTAATTCATTCACTTTTATTCAATGATCAAGTCAGAAACTATACTAGTATATCCAATCAGGGAGCTCTGGTGACATAGTTTATAGGGGGTCTTGCTGCTAATTCAAAGGCCATGACACTGAGGCAGTTCAAATCTTCAAATCTACCAGAGGGTGGTGGGGGAAGATGGAAACTCTCTTCCTTTGCAATTTTCAGCCTTGTAAACCCAATGGAGGGTTAAGTGGGAGTTGATTCCGACTCAATTGCAATGATGAATGTTCAAGCTGGCTATGCCAGAAGCAAAATCATCCAAAACTGTGACCCTTGTGAAATTAAAATTTACACTTTATTTTGAATACTATATTTTCAATTTTGCTGGTTTCAAATGCCCAAGAAAGAACTTACCTTAATATGTCATGCTCACACATTAATATAAAACAGGAATCAGTAGCCATAGAGTAGCTATCAACAAATTTTGATGCTCGATGTGTCAGAGGAGGACTGTGTTTTCTAAGGACCTTTTGGAAGTAGATCTTAATTCAGTGTCATCCTTCACATTTGCTATTGTACTTAGTCCTGGTTACAAGTCACCATGTCAATCCAGCTCTGTGAGAGTTTCCCTTTTTGCTTACCTTCTACTTTCTAAGTTGATGTCCTTCTGCTAGTTCTTCCTCCTCTTAATATAATGAAAATTTATGAATGTATAAAAGTGACATATATGAATTTGTAGTTTATCACAGCAACATGGAAGCCACCAAATTACTAAAATATAACAAATTGATGACTTGTGACTGTTGTTGTTATTGTTATGTCCCATCGAGTCATCTGTGTGACTTATAGCAACAGCTCTGAACCCTGCCCTGTCCTGAGCCAATCTCACAGACTTCAATACACTTGCCCTCCTTATTATTATAACTGTGTCAATACATGTCATCTGGAGTCTTCTTCTCCAGTGCTGTGTTCCTCCACCATTTCAAACATGATGTCCTTCTTCCAAGGACTGGTCCTTCCTGGTCATATGCCCAAACTATGTGAGATGGAGCTTTAGAATTCTTGCCTCCAAGGAGAAACTTCATTTCACCCTTTCCAAGACAGACTTGTTTGTTCTTTTGGTCATTCTCTAGGACCACAACTCAAAGGCATCAATTCTTCTGTCATCCATATTCATTGTCCAACCCTCTTTGATTTTCTGACTGCCAGTGCCAACGGTATTGACTGTGGAGCAAGCTGAAATTTTTAACAACTTCAATCTCTTCACCATCTATCATTGCCAGTTGGCATAGTGGTGAGAAATTTTGTCTTCTTGATGTTGAGCTTCAATCCATATTGAAGAATTCAGTCAACCTTCTGCAGCAAATACTTCAGCTACTCCTCAGTTTAGGCAAGCAAGTTTGTGTAATTTGTTGATGAATCTTCTTCCAATCCTGATGCCACGTTCCTACTCATAAAGCCAGTATTCTGAATGATCTATTAAGTCTTATGATTAGTATGTTATATATTTTATTTAGTATACTATAATATTAGTAGAGTATAACATAGTATATTATATATTCAGACTTATGATTAGTGTATTATATATTCTAATATATAATATTAGGGGACGCTGGTAACTTAGTGTTAAAAAATTGTGCTATTAACCCAAGACACCTGATTCTGATCCTAAGAAGAAAGACAATCTCCAACTATAGATTTACTGCAGAGTCAGATATGGATTGATTTTAACTAGCAGGCACATAACAATAACAATATATCCTTAAGGATGCTTTGGGCAGAATGGTAAATGATCCTGGAAGTAATAAAAGAAATGTAAAGAGTATACAGAGTTATTTTGCCAAAAGGAATTGACAGATACAGAAGAATTTAATAAAACAACATATGAGCAAGAGCCGGTGGTGATGAAGGAAGAAGTTTAAACAGCTTTGAAAAAAAATGGCTTAAAATAAGGCCCCAGGAATTGATGGTATACCAATTGACATATTGCAACTAACAGATGCTGTCCTAAATGTGCTCACCAATTTGTGCAGGAAATCTGGAGGACAACCAATTGACCAACTAACTGGAAGAGATCTATATTTGTTCCCATTCCAAAGAAAGATGATTTGATAAAGTGTGGAAATTATCGCACAATATCATTGATATCACACCCAAGCAAGATTGTGCCGAAGATTATCCAAAAATGATTGGAACAGCACATCAACAGAGAGCTACCAGAAGTACAGGCTGGATTTAGAAGGGGTCATGGTACTAGAGATATTGTAGCTAATGTCAGATGGATCTTGGCTGAAAGCAGTGAGTACCAGAGGAATGTCTCTATCTGTGTTTTATTAATTATTCAAAGATGTTTGACTGTGTGGATCATAATAAACTGTGGCTGACTCTGAGAAGAATAGGAATCCCAGAACACTTGCTAGTGCAAATGTGAAACCTATACTTGGATCAGGAGAGAGTCATCAGAACATAGCAAGGGAACACCGCATGGTTCAAAATTGGGAAGGGTGTATGCCAGCCATATGTCCTATCACCATACCTTTTCAATCTTTATGCAGAACAGATTATCCGGGAGGCTGGGCTCTATGAGGAGAAGTGTGGCATCAGGATTGGAGGTAGACTCATCAACATTCTGCATTAGGCAGATGACACAACCCTGCTTGCTGAAACTGAAGAGGACCTGAAACGCTTGCTGCAAAAGGGTCAAGAACTGCATCCTTCAGTATGAACTTGAGGCTCAATATTAAGAAAACAAAGATTCTCACCACTGGTCTGATTGGCAGCATCAGGATGGATGGTGAAGAGATTGAGATTGTTCACGGCTTTAGTGTGTTTGGCTCCACAATCAACACTCTTGGCACCAGCAGCTAGGAAATTAAATGATGTATTGCGATAGGAAAGTCTGTAGTTAGACACCTCTCAAAAGTACTGAAGAGCAACAATGTCAGTCTGGAGACTAAGGTGCACCTGATACAGGCTATAGTCTTTTCAATCACTTGCTATGCATCAGAGAGCTGCACAATGACTAAGAACGATAGAAGGAGAATTGACACCTTTTAGCTGTAGTGCTGGTTAACAGTATTGAATATACCATGGACTGCTAGGAGAACAAATAGGTTCATTCTAGAGAGGGTGAGATCAAGCTGCTCCAGGAGGACAAGGATTCTGGAGCTTTTTCTGACACACTTTGGACATGTTGCAAGGAGGGACAGGTCCTTAGAGAGTAATGTCATGCTTGGGCAGGTGGAGGGACAAGGCAGTAGAGGAAGATCCTCTATGAGATGGATTGATTCAGTGACTAGGATAATTGGGGTAGGTGTGTCAGTGACAATGAGATTGACACAGGATAGAGCAGGGTTTAGGGCTGTTGTACATAGGGTCACTATGAGTTGCAGGTGACTCAACAGCACATAACAACAAGAAGTATTGTGCCAATAAATATATTTACTTTCTTCATAATGATGATATATTGTTGACTCATATTCAACTTGTGGTCAGTTGGAATTTTCAGAATTAGCTGTGTCATACACTTAATTTATTGCAGAAACCCCACATCTTATCTTTATGTTATTTGTTTTAAATATACTATCTTGAATTTGAAGCACACATAGACATGCCACTGGTACTCTCTACTTTCAGCCAAGATCCATCTAACATTAGCTATAATATCCCTAGCCTGCATATCTGGCTGTTCTCTATTCATGTGCTATTTCAGTCATTTTTTGATAATTTTCAGTAGAATCTTGCTTGACTGTGATATTAATAATATTGCTCAATAATTTCTTCACTCTGTTGGGTCACCTTTCTTTGGAATGAGAACAAATATGATCTTTTCCAGCCAGTTGGCCATGTGGTTGTTCTTGGCACAACTTGGTGTGCATTCAGGGCAGCATCTGTTTGTTGAAATATGTCAGTTGGTATGCCATCAATTCATGGAGCCTTGATTTTGGCCAGTTTCTTCAGAGCAGCTTGAACTTCTTCCTTCATCACCATGAACTCTTGCACATACATTGTTTCATCAAATTCTTCTGTGTTGGCCAATTCTTGTTGGTACAGTGACTCTGTATACTCCCTTCCATCTTCTTTTAATGTTTCCTGGATGTTTTAATATTATGCCCAAAGCACCCTTAAGTATTTCAACTAGAGGCTTGAATTTGTTCTTCAGTTGCTTAAGCTTCAGAAATGATGAGCGAGTTCAGCCTTTTTGATTTTCTGACTTCAGCTCCTTGCTTATTTCACTATAATATTATGCTTTGTCTTCCCACGTTGCCTCTTGAAATCTTTTGTTCAGTTTCTTAATTTCTTCCCTTTGCTTTGCCTTCTCAGAGCTCTAGTGCAATATTAAAGGTCTTATCTGACATAAATCTTGGTCTTCCCCCCCCCTTCTCTGTCTTTTTAGAAACATTTTGCATTCTTCATGGATGATATTTTTGATATCTTTCTACAACTCATCTGGTCTTCACTCATTAGTGTTCAAGTCTCAGATCTGTCCCTGAGATGATCTTGAAATTCAAGTGGGATAGACCCAAGGTAAAATTTTAGTTCCTGTGGATCCCAGAACACTTGATTCTGCTTATGGCAAACCTATACTTGGAATAAGAGGCAGTCGTCAGAACAATGCAAAGAAACCACATGGTTTAAATCAGGTACGTGTACAGCAGAGCTGTGTCATTTCTTCATACCTTTTCAATTTATATGCAGAACAGATCATCTAAGAGGCTGGGCTCTATGTGGAGGAGTGTGGCAACAGGATTGGAGGAAGACTCATTGACAACCTATATTATGCAGATGACACAACCTTGCTTGCTGAAACTGAGAAGGACCTGAAGCACTTGCTGCAAAAGAACAATATGGATTGAAGCTCAACATAGAGAAAACAAAGATTCTTACCACTGGGTGATTGGTAGCATCATGATAGTTGGTGAAGAGAATGAGATTGTTAAAAGTTTTAGTTTGCTTGCTTCCCCAATCAACACACCAGCCAAAAAATCAAAAGATGTATCGCATTGGGAAAATGTGTTGCTAGGGATTTCTTCAGAGTACTAAAGAACAATGATGTCAATGTGGAGAGTAAGGAGCACCTAATCCAGGCCATGGGCTCCACAATTATGCATTAGAAAGCTGGAAAGGCAAGGGATGATAGAAAGAGGATTGATGCCTTTAAGCTGTAGTACTGGAGAAAAGTATTGAATATACCATGGACTGCTAAGAAAACAAACACTTTCATCCTGGAGAGGGTGAAATCAAGTTGCTTCTCTGAGGCAAGGATTCTAAAGCTCCATCTGACATACTTTGGGCGTGTTGCAAGGAGGGTCCTACCCTTGGACAGGGGCATCATGCTTGGGAGGGTAGAGGCTCAAGAGAAGAAGACTCAATGATAGGGATTGACTCAATGACTGGGGTAATGATGGTAGATGTGTTGTTGACTCTAAGTTGACAGTAAGTTGACTCAGAATAGAACAGAATTCAGAGCTGTTGTTCTTAGTGTCACTACGAGTCACAGGTGACTTGATGGCACATAACAATAACAGCAACATCTTGAATTTATTTTTAGTAATTCACTCATGTTGTGTATTATTTTACATTGACTTTTTAAATTAACTAAATAAATTTTTAATAATTTGCTTTTATTTAAAATATAAAAAAATAATGTTCTGCTACTCTTCATATTGTATTTCCAGTGCCCTCATTTCATCATCTTTGTTATTAAATAGAAATATGTTGAACAGTAGGATAGCACTTCATTTTCCTTCCTACATTTCCTAGAGTTTCTCTGATATTTGTTTTTGGCATACACCAAACTACCTGTTTACTTACTAACAATGTAATAATTAAGGACAATTTTCTAGCTCCTAGACATAAAAGTCCTGGAAGGAAAAACCAAACCATATAGAAATCAAATAAATTGGCATATCTAGCTAAATTCCTATCTGATAATTCTAACTCTGTTCAAAATATTCATTTGGCATCATTATTCACAGTCATAAAGAACATGGAAATAGCCCATATAGCCAAATAGCCACAATTGAATTAATTGAGAAATTATGGTACATTCAGACAATTGAATACTATGGAGCATGTAGGAGCAATGATTTTGAAAATTACTACCCACCTTGGGAGGGATGGGAGAGCATTATGCTAAATGAACTAACTCAGTCTAGTAAGAACAAACACTGTATAAGACTATTATTGTAGAAATCAATAACTAGTAAACTGTGCATGATGGTCTAAGGGGTGGGGGGAGAGTGGGAGCAGAGGTATGAGTATGGGGGTGGAAAATCATAGGGTCTCACAATTTAATGGGTGGAGGGAAGAGTGGGTAAAGGAAATGGGACAGATCAGATATGGAAACAATGTATTTAAACTTTGTAAGTAAACCAGTATAAAATAAAAAATTTGTAAAAAACAAAACCCCAGGCAAGCTCTGGTGGCCTAGTGGCAAGAAGCTGCACTGCAATACGAGAGGTGTGTGGTTCAAAGCCAGCAGATGCTCTGCTGAAGAAGGAGGAACAATTTCTTCCTGTACCAGTCAGATCTAATTTAACGGTACACACACACAAATAATAAAATAAAATAAAATTTAAAAAAAAAGAACAATCATATAAAAAAAAACAAAAAAGACACAAAACCCCGGTAAAATCTAAGTACAAAGTATTTTATAGACCTTTATAGTAAACAAACTCAAAAGTAAAAACAAAAGTGAAAATATCAGTTCATCAGACACAATTTTGTATTCAAAAAGGGCACAAATTAATTTTAAAATACCTAAGTTTCTCTTTGTAGCTAACAAATGAAAAGTAATGTTTTTTAAGTCTCCACTAGTAATGTTTTTTTTCAGTATTAGACTAACATAGAAATACTGTTTCTCAGATTTCAGTTTCCACACTCATCTTTCAGATATAACTGTCAATTTTAAACAAGTAGAAAGATAAAAGACTACATAAAATTAGGATGCTCCTATATAGAATTATTTCATGTAATATTTGCATGTTTTGAAAATTATATTAATCAGGTCAACCTCCTAACAGAATCATCAGTAAAAGTTTAAGCAAGAGTAGACTGCGTAGACCTCAGGAAATTGAGTTCATCCTGGCCATTCAAATGGATCGTGTTGGAGTATTGAATCAACTCAAAGTCACAGTAAAGAAAGCAATTTTAAAAACAGCTTTGAAAATGGAAACATTCACTTCAATAGCTTTCTGAAAATGACTTGTTTGTTTTAAATTTAGTCGGATACCAAAAAGCATTTCCATATGGTTTCTATTTTGACCAGTGAACAACACAGCTGTATTATTTCTATGGCACTACTAGGCTCAAATTTCTGAGCAGCTAGACACTGCATAGTAGATATTTTTAAGCTTTATAAAAATGTTCATGAAGGAATGTTTCTTTCCTGACTGATGGACTTTTATATCCTTCCTTCTGGCCGGGAGATGTTTCCCAAGACCTTAATCTGGTTACCCTGATTGTTCAGATTCCATTGTACAATGTAAAATATAAATGTTAATGTTTAGCATTTGTAGGCCTCAAATTGACACTCTCCTTGCCTTAGAGGCTATAAATCACATAGGAGAAGATTTCTTATCTGTTTTTCCTCATGATTCAAAGTAGAACCAGTGAAAGCAGAGTTATCACCCTACCTTTGTCAATATGCTTTCCAATTCATGCTTATTACACATCAAAATAAAAAAGGATCTCGAGATTTCTAGAAGTTCTTTTGAGGAATGGGGAAGCCTTCAAGGCATCTCTGTGAAGTCAATTTTCTTTTGTTTATCTCATTTCTAGGTGTTCTAAGGGATCAATTTAAAGTTAAATTACTTTCAATTATTTCATTTTAGAAAAAATGTTATTTTAGCAAAAGTTTGCACAAAGGTTGAGTTTTCATTCATTCATTGTTGCACATTTACCTCTCTCCCACTCCAATCCCTCATTCCCAGTCCACTTTTAAATACACCTCTTGTTCCAGATTTTTATTGCTCATGTGAATAATGCCTACTCATACATTGTTTCAGACAGTCCTTCCTCTCTTCTGTTCCAGTGCAATGTTCATTATCTACCCACTCTTTTCTTGTTCTCCCATCACCCACCATACATCCCTCCATGTCAATCCTATTTTATAATAATGGTGATATGCAATATTTGTCCTTTTGTGGCTGAGATATTTCACTCAGCCTAAAGTTAAATTGCTTTTAATCACAAATTCTTACTCTTATGAATTCTCTGAGTTTGGCTTGTAGTTTTCTCTGTCATTCTGTAACAAATGGTACATTTCTTTATTAGAATAGTCAGCAGAATATATGACTATTTTTCATTCTATGTCTGCATACATTGTAAATTTCATGAGAAATAGTTTTGTGGTTTGTTTCTTTGTTTTTAATTTCTCTGTATATTTAACTCTTTTAATGACTCTTGCTGATAGCATAAAACTTGCACTGCTAACTCCAATGTAACATTTCTCTGAAAGTTCAAATCCACTAAGTTTTCCAAGGAAGCCAGATGAGCAGCCCTCCCAAAAGCCTGCTTGAGGGCCAACCCTGAGTCTGTTCAGACTTGACAGCAATATGTGAGCGAGTGAGTGAGTGAGTGAGTGATATACCTATATGGAAATTCTATAGGACGTTGTCCTGCTATATAGGAAGGACAACTCCACCAGTAGCTTTACAGAAGGAAGAAAAACAGTCTCTCGTGTAATTTAAAACCTTGAAAACCCTCTAGAAGATCATCTATGAGTGTTGTTGTTGTGTAATGTAGAGAAAGAACCAACCCATAGCTGACCTCCGGCAGGTTTCCAGACACAGTTAATCTCATGGGAAGAGATTGCCCGTACTTCTCTACCTTGGAGCAGTGGGTGGTTTCAAATCCAATATGGAAGAAAGATGGACAGCTTCCACCTATAAATATTTACAGGCTTATAAACCTGGTAGAGGGTCACCATGAGTTGGAACCTGTTTGACAGCTGTGGGTTTGGCTGGTGTTTTGGATATTTTCTATATACTTATAAAGAAGCATTTTAGTCTCATATACATTTTGGTGGAATGAAATGGAGACTTGGAAAAGAACATTAGAAAGACTAAAGAAAGACACTGAAGTTTGTTCCCTGGTTATTCCTCTAGATCAGGAAGCTGGGTAGCTTGAAGAATGTGAAAAGGATTTCTTTTTCAATCTGGGAAAATCCTATTTGTCATTCAGCTTATAACAGGAATGAATCCATGACAAGAAGGAAGACTTGAAATCTGAATAAAGAAGACAGGATTGGGATAGCTTGTCTTTCCAGCAATTTTTAAATTGATCAAATTGATATGTAAAAAGAACAACTTGTGCCAAGAATCTACAAAACAGACTTGCATTGGGAGCTCTATTTCACTGTAATACTTTGCTTGGTCTTCCTGTGCTGTCCTTTGGAATCTTCAGTTCATCTTGATTTCTTTCCTTCGCTTAGTTTCTTGGTGCTGTAGTGCAATATTCAGAGTCCCTTCTGAGATCCATTGTGGTCTTCTTCCTCTGCTTTTGCAATAACCTTCTACATTCTTCACGGATGATATTCTTGATATCCTCTCACAGCTCATCTGGCCTTCTTTCATTAGTATTCAAGGCCTCACACCTGTTGCTGAGATAGTCTTTAAATTCAGGAGGTATAGACTCAAGTAGAACTTTGATTCTTGTAGATTTGGTTTTATTTTCTTTGCTTCAAATTGAATTCGTATACGATCCACAATTGGCCTTGTTTTCATTGATAATATTGAGCTTGTCCAATTTTCCCACAGATGTAATCAATCTGATTTCTGCTTAGGCCATGCAGTGAGGTCCATGTGTAGTCTCCATTTGTGTTTCTTTTAAAAGGCATTTGCAATGAAGAATCACTGATTGTACAGAATTCTATTATTCTGTCTCCAACCTCATTTCTGTCACGAAGTCCTTCTTTCCCAACTACCAATCCATTTTCCCTGTTCCCAACTTTTGTTACTTTTACTACTAATGTGTCTTGGCTGCATGTTTGATCAATTTATGATTGCAACAGTTGCTAGATAGCATCTATTTCCTTCTCTTTGACTCTTCTTGTTGGTGCATAAATTTGAATTATAGTGGTATTAACAGGTCTTCCTTGAATACTTATGGATATTATCCTGTCACTCACACCATGTATGTCATAATGGATCTAGAAATGGTCTTTTAAACTTGAACGCCATCACATATTTCCTCAGCTTTTCACTTTTAGCATAGTAGAACATATGCTTGTCTGAATACATTTCATTCCACCAATGCCTAGTATGCCAATATTTATGCATTCTATTTCTTCCTTAACAATCTCCAATTTTCCTGTATTCTTACTTTTCACTTACCATATTCCAATCATTAGGGTCTATTTGCAGCTATTCTTCCTGCTTTGTGATTCCCAATACAAAGGCTTGGCCTCCAGAGTCATATCTGCTAGGCTAATCTAAGTGTGTAATGGGAAAAGCTACTGTTAGGGACATTTCCAGAGTATGAAGACCAATGATGTCAGTTTAGAGACTAAGGTGCACCTGACCCAGGCCATGGTCTTTGCTATTACTTTCTATTCATCTAAGAACTAACCTAAGGATGATAAAAGAGTTGATGTCTTTGAACTGTGGTGCTGGAGAAGAGTATTTAATATAACATGGAATGCTAAGAGAATAAATAAGTGCATCCTGGAGAGGGTAAAATCAGGCTGTTCTGTGGAGGCTGGGATTTTGAAGCTCTCTCTGACATACTTTGGCCATGTGCCCAGGAGGTACCAGTCCTTGGAGAGGGACTTCATGCTTGAAAGAGTGGAGGCATAGAACAAGAGAGGAAGACCCTGGATGAGATGGATTGACTCAGTGACTGGAGACATGAGGTTAGGTGTGTCAGAGACAATGAAATTGGCTAAAGTTAGAGCAGGGCTCAGAGCTGTTGTACATAATATGGCTGTGAGTCTCAGGTGAATTAACCACACATAACAACAGGGATCTATGACAGAGAGCTCTGGTGCCCTACTGGAAAGAAACTGCAGTACAATTCCAGAGGCACATGGTTCAAACACCCAGCTGCCCTGTAGGAGAAATATGGGCAATCTCCTTCCATAAGATTTACTGCCTCTGAAAACCCACTGGAAGGGTCAGCTCTGAATTGGTTCCAACTCAGTGGCACACAGCAACAAAGAGGAGGTCTCATGCTCTAGAGTTAAGGAGCTGTGTCATTTTGAGAGCACATGGTTTGAATACACCATTTGCTTTGTAGGAGAAGAATAAGCACGGTACTTTCATGAAATTTACAGCCTCTGAAAACCCACTGGAGGGTCACCTATGAGTTGGTTGTGAATTGTTTGTTGTATGTGCTATTGAGTCTCATGCGACTCATAGCAGCCCTATTTTCAACAGCTCTGAAGCCTGCCCAGTCTTGAACCAGCCTAACTGATTCAGACATACCTACGCCCATTACCCCAGGTATATCAATCCATATCATTCAGGGTCTTCTCCTGTGCTATTTTTCCACACTTCCAAGCATGATGTCCTTCTCCAAAAATTGGTCCCTCCTGGCTATGTCCCCAGAGTAGTTGAGCTGGAGCTTCAAAATCCCAGCCTTTAAGGAGAAATTTGGTTTCATCCTCTTCAAGACAGACTTATTTATTTTCTTGTCAGTCCATGATATTTTCCAGACGCTTCTTCGGCACCACAACTCAAAGGTATCAATTCTTCTGTCATCCTTAGTCATTGTCCAGCTCTCTGATCCATAGCAAATAATTGTTAAAACCATGGCCTGGATCAAGCTTATCTTAGTGTACAAGAATAACTTCTTTTTTTTTAATTTTTATTTTATTTTATTATTTTGTGTGTGTGTGTGTGTGTACCATCAAATCAGATTTGACTGGTACAGAGGAGATTGTTCCTCCTTCTCCAGCAGAGCATCTAGTGGATTTGAACAGTGCACCTCTGGGATTGCAGTACACCTTCTTGCCACTAGGCCACCAGAGTTCACCAAGAATAACTTCTATTAAATAAAAACCAATCTAAATTGATCTTAATAAATGAGGATATTTTATATATCCATAAAAATTATTGAGAAATTAATTCTGACTAACACTACTGACTTACTTTTAGAATTCAGTGACTTAGATTTCTCTTGGAGTATTATTATGTGTAGAAAAGCAATACTGAAATTTGAAAGAACATTTATCTAGTTAGTGGAAAATTGTTTTTTTATTTAAATACTTAAATCAAAGAAATACATATTTCAGTTCTTATTTTAATTTCAAGACTGAAATGTAGCATTAGAAAAAAGGCTACTACTATAATAATTGAGAGATACAGGGAATAATTTTACTTCATAGGCTATATTTATTACATATTTTGGATTGGTTTTTAAAATTTCCCTTCTATTTTAAATATCAGTATTCTAATAAGTGGTAGGAAACACACAGTCTCAGAATTTCCCTTGTTTCGCTGACCTTTAAAAAAAAAAAGAGGAACGTCATGCAATGCGTAAGCTAACTGACCTCTAGGTAACTTGACAATGTTTTTATCTAGAGATTTCCTCAAGTGCTGTTATTGGGTGTTTTTGAAAATGTTCTAGCTGGTAGCAACTTGAGACCTCAACTTATCTGTTAGTTTGTTGCAGTTGGCTTGTATGTTATTATGACACTGGAAGCTATGCCACCAGTATTTCAAATATCATGATTGGTCATTCATGATGGACAAGTTTCAGAGGAGTTTCTGGATGAGACAGACTGATTAAATTAGTTATATGTTGTTGTTGTGTGCCATCAAGTCACCTGCAACTCATAGCGACAACAGCCCTTAAGCCCTGCTCTATCCTGTGTCAATCTTATTATCTCTGACACACCTACCTTCATTTCCCCGGTCACTTAGTCAATCCATCTCATCAAGGGTCTTTTTCTTCTGCACTGTCCCACCACCCTCCAAAACATGATGTGCCTTTCCAAGGCTGGCCCCTCCTTGCAACATATTCAAACTATGTCAAATAGAGCTTCAGTATCCTTGTTTCCAAAGAGCAACCCGGTTTAACCATCTTAAGGATGAACCTGATGTCTATATTCTGGTCCAGGTATAGGTTTTGAATAAGCACAATGAAGCATTCTGCGATTCCCATTCCTTTCCAAGTCAGCCACACTTTTTTGAGGTCCACACAGTCAAACGTCTTTGTATAGTCAATGCGACACAGATAGACATTCCTAAATTAGTTATATACTTGCTTAAAAAATGTCCACTGGAGACCTTAATAGTGTTTTTCAAATACTTTAGAAGAATAAACTGAAAATTAAAATGAAATATGAATGCATCATAATATGTTACTAAATAGTGGACATGACTAATTACTACTTGAATTTATTAATGGTTGTTTAATCAAGTCTTTATAAGTGGGGGAAATGGCACTTGTTACCATTTTAGGTGTTTGTGGCATAAATTTATTTGAAGGGACTGACAGATCAGGCATTCTCATGTGACTGATCATAGTCTATCAGCTATCTGTAGCTACCAGTGTGATTAATAATGTGACCACTAGTTCTGGCCACACCTTCCATATTATAAATTAAGATATATTAAATATCAGCTCAGTATCAAGATCTGCTAAGAAGATTAGTCAAAAGATGACAGAATTGACTTTTTCCCCATAGGAAATGGGTTCTTGGTAAATACTGTTGCCTTTGTAATGTTCAGTGTGCCAGCACACTAGCACCATCTCCCCTCTTCCTCTCTTTTCCATGATCTTACCCAAGCCATTTACAAAATTGGATGAGTAAGTAAGTATGCTATAATAGGATCACTTTTAAAACTTCTGCTATAAAGTATTTTAATGTTAATGTCCCTTTAGTAATTATCTTTATTGTGCTGATTCCATAAATGATCAACACAGCTAAAAGTACATTGGTTCAGGAGCAGGCTAATAACCCTGTCTCCAAAAATTTCCAGTTTGGACTAAATGTATGTGAATAACATTTCAGAAATAAGCCATGTGCCTTTTCATATTCTGTGGATAAAATAATATTAACTATTCAGAGTGACTAGAGGAAACTTACAGCAACAGATGTTTTTGTTAAGAAAAATGTTCAGTGATAAGAATGTGAATCAAATTCCAGTGGTCTACATGAGATAACTCCCTTGGTATATGTATGTCTAAGAGCCAAGACTATTTGGCAGGCCCAACTAATATACTCAGTTATGTTCCATTTCATTATGTACTTAGAAATTACTTTTTCTTTTACTTTTCAAAGAGAAGAGCGAACTGGAGGTGAGAGGAGGGTGGGCAGGGAGAAAAGTGCAACAGTGAATTAATGGAAATCCAAAAACTTTGTAAATGTTCATTAAAATTAATAAAAAAAATTACTTTTTCCAATATGATTTCCTGAAGGTTTTATCTTTAAACATAATTTTTAGGTGCTGGTATACACAAACACATACATATATGGTATTCATAGGCATGGCACAACCTTGCTTGCCAAAACTGAAGAATACGTGAAGCACATGCTGCAATTCAAGGACTGCAGCCTTCAATAGGGATTGAAGCTCAACATCAAGAAAACAAAGATTCTCATTACTGGGTTCATTAGCAGCACCATGATAGACAGTGAAAAGACTTGAGCTTGTTACTTGGTTCCACAATTAACATTCTTGATACCAGCAACCAGGAAATCGAAAGATGAATTGCGTATGGAAATCTGCTGTCAGGTACCTTTCCAGAGTACTGAAGAGCAACAACATCAGTCTGGGGAGTAAGATGCTCCTGATCCAGGCCATGGTCTTCACAATTACTTGCTGTGATTCAGAAAGCTTGGCAAAGGCTAGGGATGATAGAAGAAGAATTGATGCTTTTGAGCTGTGGTGCTGGAGAAGAGTATTGAATATACCATGAACTGCTATGAGAACAAACAGGTACGTCCAAGATAGGGTGAAACCAGGCTTCTCCTTGGAGGCAAAGAATTTGAGGCTCTGTCTGACATACTTTGGACACATTGCAAGGAGGAAGAACCAGTCCTTGGAGAAGGATATCATGCTTGAGAAGATAGAGGAACAACAGCACAAGAGGAAAAACCTGGGTGAGATAGATTGGTTCAGTGACTGGGTTAATGAAGGTAGGTGTGTCAGAGATGATAAGGTTGGCTCAGGATAGAGCAAGGTTAAGAGCTCTTGTACATAGGTGTTCTATGATTCACAGGCAACTCGATAGTACATAAAAACAATAACAACAAATACAGATATATATATAGATTTAGATATAGATATGCTGTCAATATACTTTTTATAGTATATATAATTATATATATATATATATATACACACACACACACACACACACAGGGGGTTATGGTGGCCTAGTGCTAAGTAATCTTGAAGGCATGTGGTTCAAATCCACCAGCTGCTCCACAGCAGAAGAATGGGCTTTCTCCTTCTGTATGATTAAGTACCACTGAAAATCCACTGTAGGGTCACCTGTGCATCGGTTCTGACCTGAGCACACACCACCACCACAACAACCACATATAAAATATAATGAAATTATATATAATAGTATTAAATAATATCATTTGAAAAAAACTAAAATCATATTATATAAGTGAGATATTTTTGCACAGTTGCTTTCAGATTCCTTTTTATTCTCCCAATAATGTCTTTCAGATGCTTATTAAGTTGAACTGAATAAATAATCTATGTTTTTATTCATCTTTGGTCTTGAGAAGAACAAAGATGAATAAAAACATAGATTATTTATTCAGTTCAACTTAATAAAAAAAAATTTCTAATGTATTTTATAGACTATGATCTTCTAGTATGTCACTGTTAATTCTTCTAGGATAAGATTATTGTTGTGTGCCATTGAGTCATCTAAGAGTCATAGTGACCCTATGTACATTTACTTTTATTTTGCTGTTGTGTTTGAGGAGAACATTGTTCTAATTGACAAAACAATTGTCAGTTTTATGTACTAATATATGGGATGTATGAAATACCTCAAGGGTTAGTTACCCATCGTGGACAGGTTTTAGTAGAGCTCCCAGATTAAGACAGACTAGGAAGCAGTGTCGCCCGTCTACCTCTTAGAAACAGGCTTCTGAAAACCCTATGAACAATAAAGGAATACAGCAAGTTATGATATTAGTGGTAGAGCCCAGATTGGAAGTCAGTCAAAATGAGGAACAATAATAGCAAGCATGCTTTAATAATTGGAACATGGAATGTATGTAGTTTGAATGTCAGAAAATACAAACTGTGGAAAATGAAATGTAACGCATGAACATCGGTATCCTGGGCAGTAGTGAGAGGAGATGGACCATTTTTAGCTACTGTGAATCAGATAATCAGATGGTATACTATGCTGGGAATGAAAAACAGAAGAATGGTGTTACACTCATAGTAAAAAGGCCTATTTCAAGTTCTATCCTGAAATACAGTGTTGTTACTGATAGGATATTTTTCATATGCATAAAAGAAAGACCTGTTAATAAGACTATTATTCAAATGTACATCTAAAGCCAATGACAATAAGTTGAAAATTTTTACCAAATCTTAGTCTGAAATTGACAAAACATTCAATCATGATATTTTAATGAAAATTGATGACTGTAATTCAAAAGTTGGAAACACTGAAAATGAAATGTTGTTGTTTGTTCGATGTTGTGCCATCGAGTCTCTTGCCACTCATAGTGACCCTATGGACAATAGCCCTGAAACCTGCTCTATCCTGTGCCAACTTAACTGTCTCTAACACACCTACCCTCGTTAACCCGGTCACTGTATCAATTCCTTTCATCAATGGTCTCCTTCTCTTCTTCTATCCCTCTACCCTTTCAAACATGATGTCCCTATCCAAGTACTGGTCCCTCCTTGCAACACACCCTAAGTATGTCAGATGAAGCCTCAGAATCCATGCCTCCAAGGAGTAGCCTGGCTTCACTTTCTCTATGATGAACTTGTTTGTTCTCCTGACAGTCTATGGTATATTCAACACTCTTCTCCAGCACCACAGGTAAAAGGCATCAGTTCTCTTTCTGTCATCCCTAGTCATTGTCCAGCTCTCTGATGCATAGCAAGCAATTTCGAAGATTATGGCCTGGATCAAGCACACCTTAGTCTCTCCAGACTGACGATGTTTCTTTTCAGTACTCAGGATAGGTACCTGACAGCCAACTTTCCCAATGCAATTGGTCTCTTGACTCCCTGGCTGAAGGCACTAAGAATGTTGATTGTGGAACCAAGCAAACTAAAGCTGTTAACAATCTCAGTCTCTTCAAAGTATATTATAATGCTGCTAATTGGCCGAATAGTGAGAATCTTTGTTTTCTTGATGTTGAGTATCAATCCATATTGAAAGCTGCAGTCCTTGATCTTCTGCAGCAAGAGCTTCAGGTCCTCCTTGGTTTCAGCAAGCAGGGTTGTGTCTCCTGCATAAAGAAGGTTGTTATGAATCTTCCTCCAATCTTGATGTGACATTCCTTCTCATACTGCCTAGCCTCCTGGATGATTTGTTCTGCATATGGATTTAAAAAATATTGAGGCAGAATGCATCCCTAGTGTACACCCTTCCTGATTTTGAACCATGCAGAAATAGTAGTTTAAAAATTAAAAAAAAAAAATATACAGCCTTGGTGATAGAATGGACTGGAAATAGAATGATCAGATTTTGGCTTTTCAATGACTTATTCATTGCAAATACCTTTAAAAAAACATGAACAGCAACTTTACACTGGTACCTCACCTGAAGGGCTACAAAGGAATCAGATCGACTGAATCTGTGGAAGAAATCTTTGGAGAAGCTCAGTATCAGCAGTTAAAACTAGGCCAGGTGTGGACTGTGGGTTAGACCATCAACTACTCATGTGCAATTTAAAATTAAGGCCAAAGAAAATGAAAAGAAGTTCATGAAAACCAAAATAAGATATTGAGTCTATTCCATCTGAATTTCAAAATCATTTTAAGAATATATTTGAAGCATTAACCACTTATGATCAAGAACCAGATGAGTTGTGGGATGACAGCAAGGGTATCATCCATGAGGACGGCAAAAGGTCATTACAAAGACCAGGTTTTGCTTTAGGTAGTATATGTTTTTGTTATAATCAATTTGCGTTTATAATGGAAGTGTGGTTTATATTGCTTGTATCATTCTCTAATTATTCAATGCACACTCTTAAGGAAATTATTTTATTTTTATTTCATTCTAAAAACAGCAAAATCAGTAGAACAATATAGTCCTTTTTTTATAAAAAAATGGTAAAGTAACAGCAATTTCAGTTATACAGATTAAATTGTACAGATTGTAATGCTTTGTCCTTTATAAAAATTACAGATAAGATTTATAAAAAAATAGCTTATCTGTAAAAACACGTAATTGATTTCAGATTAAAAATTTCCTTATTTCAGATACATTTGCACTAATTATGAGCTTGAATCAAATTAATGGCTAAGATAATTGTATAACAATTGTAAACTTTTTAACATAATCTAAAATATCAAAGCATAGTCCCTGGTTTCAAACTGGGTTAAGCATTGTATTGACAAAGTTAGTATTTAAAACTTATCAGTTTCTCTGTAGGAGAAAGATGAGGAAATCTGCTCCCATAAAGATTTATAGCCTCAGAAACTTTATGAGTAGTTAATTCTGCTTAAATCTATAGAGTTCCTATGAGTTGGAATTGAATCAACGGCAGTGAGTTAAAATGTCAAGAATTCTCTATTACACTATTCATACATTTACTATTTTAACTTGATTAATTTCTAACTAATAAATTTCATCTTTTCCTTTCTCCATTAAATCTTAGCTAAAATTATTACTGGTTCATAAAAATCTTTTTTTTTATTTTATTAGAATGAAAAAATCTTTTTTCAGCTCAACAGAATTCAGGTCACTTCCAAACACTTTTTGGCCAGTAAATTTTCATAAGACAAACTATTCTGAAACTCAAGTATCTGTTCTTTG
>NW_006400272.1:250969-263731 GCF_000299155.1 Elephantulus edwardii
AGCACAACTCTCAGATTTATTTCTTATATATATGTGCTTATATATGTATAGGGAGCTCTGGTGGCCTAGTGGCAAGAAGCTGTGTATTCAAATCCACTAGCTGTTCTGCAGGAGAAGGATCTCCCCTTGTGCAATTAAGTGCCTCTGAAAAACTACTGGAGGGTCAGCTATGGGTCAGTTAATGGTACACAAAAGCATTGAGATATAGCTAGCTAGCTATATATCTAGAGAGAGAGAGAGGGAGGAGAGGAGAGAGAATAAGAACGCTTGCTTGCAATTTTGGAATTCATATTTGGTGGGTCAGTGTTAAGGAGTTGCATCTCTAACACAAAGGCACTGAGTTCAGATTCATCAACTGCTCTGTTGCAGAAAGATGAAGGATCTCTTCCTCTGTGATTTACTGTCTTTCAAAACCAACTGGAGGGTTAGCTGTGAATTGGTTTGCACTCAATGTTACATAGCAACAACTTACGTGCTGCAGCAGTCAAATAATCTGTCAGCAGGTCTCCATTAATAAAAGTCACTGCTAGGAAGAATCAGTGCTGAAACACTCTATAGTTTCTTTAGCTGGCAAATATTTTTTTTTTCTTTCTTTTTTCCTTTGAACAGATGCCTGCAACAGAATTACTGTCAGATTCAAAGTTAGTAAACTGATTATTTTATGGGAAATAATTAACACAGAATATGTTTGATACACACATTTTAGTAATGCACAAAGCGTGATATTCTTATCAGACTCAGTGAATAATGAAACAGACATTTTTCATTTAAAAAGTTTTCACTGGAACAACAAAATGTCTTAAATCATATAATTACACAGATTGTGTAAAACAGGAGGCAATGTCTCTCTGCTACCACACTTTCTTTCCTTTGAGGAAAATTTGTAGTCATATTTGTCTTGTGCCAGATTTTGAGACTGGCCTGAGAACTCAGACAAATGATAGAATGCCCACCATGATAGCGCAGAAGTTGGGAATACTAGCCAAAGAGATTTGGCAAATTAATGTAATACCTCCAGTTAGATTGTGAACTGTCACTGTTTAAAGATTCATCAAAAGAGTTCTGAGCAAACTAAAGGTCACCTCAGTCTGTAGACCAATAATTTATAATAATATCAGTCTACAAATTACAAGTCAGAACTATATTCTGCATAATAATAATAATCATTTAAAAGAGTTAAGCACAGTGCTTCCAACACTTTAGGGCTTGAAATAAACAAAACAAAACAACAAAATAAAAATCTTCATCAGAATCCCAATAACAAAAAATGTTTCAAAACTCAAACACCATGACCTTATTTGTAAAAAATTAATCCCAAATACATTGGAAGATAAAAGAAAAGTTTTACAATTACTGGAATACATAACCACTTGAGAAATAATTCAAGGTCACAAAAATATGTTAAAAATAGATTTATGAATATCTCTTTTTATTCTGTAATCATGTATGGTAGATGTGACATTTCCCTTCTGGTTTTCTCATTACCTTGGTGTGCACAGGGATCAAGTCCTTGAACTGTTGTTTACTGTGACAAACACTGAGTGTGATAATGAAGAGGCATGCTGCGATTGCAAAAAAATTATGTGAGAGGAAAAGTGTACTTAATAAAGAGTAAAATAAAGGCAATCATAGGCAAAAAAATATGGATCAACAATTATTATTTGCTATTATTCTATTTATCTTTACACAATATGAAAACTTTCTTTAAGCCGTATGAAAACTTTGAAGATCCTCTCACCACCCCACCATAGTCCAGCCTTTTTGAAAATAACCTCAAGTAACCCAGACTCTGGAATGTTAAACAGCAAATATAGACAGAGTGGGAAAGAAACTCTATAGCAGACAAAATGTTATTTAGAAGCCACATTGCCCTGGCTAGCCAGGAGATGAGGGGAGCATGTGGTTTCCTCTCTAGCCTCAGTGTGTTAAGAAATAGCTTTGCTTTTTTCCAAGATTATGACTCACAGTGAAGTGAACTGCTTGAGTAATTCTGCATCACCCTCAGTATTCTGGGCCTTTTGATAGTTTTGATAGGGGATTTTCTAACTAAGATCTTGTGATGCTTGGTAACATTTTCATAGTCTTTTCCCTGCACCATTATAGCAACGCATTGAAAGCAAACTTTGGAGTCTCTTTGAAAATCTCCCCTTTTACCCCAAAGATAACTCCAACATTGGTATCATTTTTATATTTTATCAAACAGTTGTATTTTTTTTTGCTTTTACTTTCTTTAATATAGTTCTAAAAATCCCCTTTAAGTAAAAAAAAAATTTTTAAATCTTGTAAAAGATATAATTCATAACTCTTTTGAGAAATCAAGTCATTTGAAAGATACACTAATTTCAAATATTAGCTAATTTTGTTAGCTAGAACCATGTAATAAAAGTTTTTGATCAGGAATAAATGTTTAAATAATGACGTTAGGTATAGCGAAAATATTAAGTTTAGAAATAATATATAAATTTACAATACACAATTACTTCATATAGAAGTGATCTTAACAGTTTCTTTGATATAATATAAAAGTATTTTACTGAGATTATTGAGATCTCGAGCTTCATCCAAGACAAAAAGCAGTTTGGGGCAGAGCCAGAGTTGCTGATTCTGAGAACATCTCTCCTGCCACCAATCTTTCTATAGAACAGGGTTGCTGTATATTAAAATGGCAATACTGGAGTGATTTCATCATTTCTTTGTGATGTATGATTTTAAAATTTAATAAAGCCTATTGATTTATACAGTTTATACTCAGCCTAAATGATATCCTTAAAATTCATTTCAATTTATATAAAGTTATCACAGGTCTTAAGTTGCTTCTGGTTTGTGTTTCCTGGTCATAGATGAAAAGAAGATTATCAGTCACAGATATGTAGAGGAAATAACTAAATAAAACAGTCTCTGTAGCTAAGGATTTATATCCCAAACTTCAGGCCCAAGTTTCTAAGAAAGTCTAAAATGAAATCCCAATACTTATATTTTTTTCCTTAACTAAGGAAGAGATAATACACGTCCTATAACTAGGTTTCAAAGCATTTTATTAAGCTTAAGTTCATTTATCTACTCAGTCTTGCAGCTGACATCTGCAAAGAAATATCAAGATCTCGTCTGTAAACTTGATTGATGATGTGCCATATTATTTGTAGAGCTCAAACAGTCTAAATTTGAACTGTTTTCTTTTAAATGAAATGTGAAATATCACTAGGAATCTTAAATGTGCATTTGGCCAGAAACAAATGAAATTCATATTATAACTAAATATCAATTCTTACACATTCTAAGTTAGTGAAAGGTTATAAAAATGATAAAAATCTGTTTTGAGAGTAAGCTTTCTTAACATAGTTTAAATAAGTAATTTTGTTCAGAATTTTAAAGTGGATGACACAGTACTAGGAACAAAATGTCACAGCTTTCTAATTTGCTGAAATTGTCTGTTTGTGATTTATTTTCTATTATGTGCTTTGTTATTCTACTTAAAGTAAATATTCATCACTGTATACTTCTAGAAAGTGCCAGAGGATATAATCCAAGTATATGTAATGCTGATGATTTATTATGAAGTTTTACTTTTTTAAATATCTTTGTATTAAGTCTGCATTAAACTATTAGAATTATTACAGGTAAATAGACTATGACTTTAGATTTCATGTTTATTTTAAAAACTTTCTTGTCTGTTGCGTTTCAGACATGAGCTGTTACAAGTATTAGGACATAAGTGAGAAAACTATAACTTAGATATTATTTCTGTTCAACACATATTTAAATTCATTGTTATTCAATGGCTCTTTGACATTTATGTTTTTTTTTCTAGCAATCTAAGTAATATACTACTCTTGCTTTTATGTACTATCTAGTCAGAACCAGCTCATAGCTTACCCCTGGCAGGTACTCAGAGGCAATAAATCACATGGAAGGAAATTGCCCATCTTTCTCCAAAAACGCATTTGGTAGATTCAAACTGTTTCTTTGGAGGTGGCAGCACAACTCCTTATTACTAAGCCAATCTTCTTGTTTTTAATTATCAAGTTGGAACCAACCCATAGCTGACCCTCTAATGTGTTTTCAGAGTTAGTTAATTATATGGGAGGTGATTGCCCATCTTTCTTCTGTGGAGCAGGTGGTGGATTTGAACCACATACCTTTGGATTGGCAGTGTAGCACCTTACCAATAGGCCACCAGTGCTCGTTAAAAACAGCTGATTAATTTTTCTTGTAAGAAGAGAAACTTTTACTGCTATTACCTTTTATCTTCTTGGCTATAAATCACATGTAGCAAACTCATGACTGATACTTGATTGTTGTCCACTGATGTGTTTAGTAATGTTGTTGTTTGTTGTTGTTATGTGCCATTGAGTCGCCTGCGACTCATAGCAACCCTGTGTACAACAGCCCTAAACTCTGTCCTATCCTGTGCCAATCTGACTATCTCTGATACACCTACCCCCATTACCACAGTCACTGAATCGATCCATCTCATTGAGAGTCTTCCTCTCCTTCACTGTCCCTAAACTCTCCCAAGCATGATGTCCCTCTCCAAGGACTGGTTCCTTCTTGCAACGTGTCTAAAGACACTTAAAGTTGCAATTAAGATTCAACATTTCAAAATAAGTACATTTATAAAAGAAATTTTAATTCTTTGTGATTCTTTAAAAACTCAAGAGACTTGGTAATACTTTACTTTTATTTCTTTATTATAATGATGAGCCAGAACTAAAGTTTGCAAGAAAACAAAGATTCTCACCACTGGGCCAATTAGCAGCATCAAGAAAGATGGAGAAGAGATTGAGATTATTAACAATTTCAGCTTGCTCAGTACCACTCTTGGCACTAGTAGTCAGGAAATCAAAAGAAAAATTACATCAGGAAAATTTGCTGTCAGACAACTCTCCAGAGTGCTGAAAAGCAAAGCTGTCAGTCTGGAGACTAAGGTGTGCCTGATCCAGGCTGTGGTCCTCACAGTTACTTGCTATGCATCAGAGAGCTGGACAATGACCAAAGATAACAATAGAAGAGTTGATGACCTTGAGTTGTGATGTTGGAGAAAAGTTATTGAACATTCCATGGACTTCCAAGAGAGCTAACAGGTCTGTTCTAGAGAGGGTGAAACCAAGCTGCTCCATGGAGTTAAGAATTTTGAGACTCCTTCTCACAAACTTTGGGAATGTAGCCAGAAGGTACCAGTCTTTGGAGAAGGATATCAAACTTGGCAAGGTGAAGGGACAGCACAGGAGAGGAAGACTCCTGATAAGATGGATTGACACAGTAACTGAGGTAATGAGGGTAGTTGTGTCAGAGACAGTGAGATTGGCTCAGAATAGAGCATGGTTTAGAGCTATTGTGCATAGGGGTGCTATGAGTCATAGTCAACTCAATGGCATATAACAACATCATCTAGGTATTGTTCTACAATCCCACCTACCATTTAATATGCTTTCCTTTTAATAAATCTAATTTACTCATCTTAATTTGTTCCTTTCAACCCTATATAATGTCAGCGGGACAACTACTGCTGGTTACTCACACATTATTATCTATTATCTTTGTCTTTACCCTTATTATTATTGTTAGGTTACCCTTCTTGTTGTTGTTATGTGCCGTCGAGTCGCTTGCTACTCATAGCGACCCTATGTACAACAGCCCTAAACTCTGTTCTGTCCTGTGTCAATCGCACTGTCTCTGACACTCCCATCCGATTCCTCCAGTCACTGAATCAATCCACCTCGTAGAGGGCCTTCCCCTCCTGCGCTGTCCCTCCCTCCCAAGCATGGTGTCCCTCTCCAAGGACCGGTCCCTCCTTACAACATGTCCAAATTATATTAGATGGAGCCTCAGAATCCTTGCCTCCAGGGAGCTGCCCGGTTTAACCCTTTCCAGGATGAATCTGTTTGTTTTCCTAGCAGTCCACGGTACCTTCAATACTCTTCTCTAGCACCACAGCTCGAAGGCATCAACTCTCCTTCTATCCTTCTTAGTCATTGTCCAATTCTGTGATGTATAACAAGTGATAGCAAAGACCATGGCCTGTATCAGATTTACCTTAGTCTCCAGAGAGACACCGTTGCTCTTCAGTACTTTGGAGAGGTCCCTAACAGCAGACTTTCCCATGGCAATACACCTTTTAATTTCCTGGATACTGGTTCTAAGAGTGTTGACTGTGGAGCGAACCTTAGGGGAGAAAATATAAGTATAGATGGTAAAAATTTCAGTTAGCTCGCTGAACTGTTTTTAAAAGAGTATTTATCATTTTATCAAAGACTCGCTTAGTGACTTAAATGATTTACCAAAACTACATATACAGTGCCTTTGCTCAACATACACCCTTAGTCAATGAATGCCATATTATTTCCACCAGTATGAGAAATTGATTGAGCAATAATTCGTTAAAGCAAGTGGTATCTCACCAAGAGAGGTCCTTTTTCAGCACTTTGTGCTTTTTAAGAACCATTTCTCTGTGGGAGATAAACTTAGATTTATTACATTTGCTATTTTTCATACTGTGAATATTTCTGTTATAGTTAACTTCAAGTTAGTAATGAAATGCCAACCAACTCATGAAATCCTAGAAAAGTTAACAAGTGGCTCTTGTGTATTACTAAGAGCTCTAGTATATTGAAAGAGATGTGGAGTTCAAGGACATTTTTAATATGTATTTGATAGAATGAAACTAAAACGATCAAAGTACAGGCTTGTTAAATGAAATCCATTCTACAAAACTGGCAATTCCATCAGAAATGTCCATTACGGTTATAAGAATGTTTTCCTTTCATTGGCCACTGTGTTACTCATGGCCAAAAATCAGTACCTTGTATAGAATTCATCTCTTCTAGTTTATTATACGAATCAAATATAAGCATGTTTAATGGATATTTTATATAATAATCTCGAGACCAGTGTTGCTAAATGTTATTGACTGAACAAAGCTTAAATTACTCACTTGGCTTTTTAATTTGGCATAGCTAAATGCTTTATGTTATTCAAATTTTATGATGTCTGTCAGAAATTAATATTTCATTTAAGCTTATTATTTATCAGTTACTGTTGTTATGTGCTATGGAGTCACTTACAACTCATAGTGACACTGTGTACAACATCCCTGAACCCTGCTCTATCCAGTATCAATCTTACTGTGTCTGACATACCTATCCTCATTACGCCAGTCACTGACTCAATCCATTACATTGAGGGTTTCCTCTCTTGAGCTGTTCCTCATCCTTCCATGCATGATGTCCCTCTCCAAGGACTTGTCATTCCTTGCAATATGCCCAAAGTATGTCAGATAAAGCTTCATAATTCTTGCCTCCAAGGAGCAGCCTGGTTTCACCCTCTCTAGGATGAACCTGTTTGTTCTCCTGACAGTCCAATATTCATCTCCAGCACTACAGCTCAAAAGTATCAATTTTCCATAGTCATTGTCCAGCTTTCTAATGCAAAGAAAGTAATTGTGAAGACAATGGCATATCTTAGTCTCCAGACTGATAACATTGCTATTCAGTACTCTGGATAACTCCCTGACGGCAGACTTTCCCGGTGCAGTGTTTTGTTTTTTGTTTTTTGGTTTTGTTTTTTTTGTTTGTTTTGTTTTGTTTTTTGTAGAGCCAAGCAAACTACAGCTTTAACAATCTCAATCTCTTCACCGTCTATCATGATGCTGCCAATTGGCCCAGTGGTGAGAATCTTTGTTTTCTTTATGTTGAGCTTCAGTCATATTAAAGGCTGCAGTCCTTCACCTTCTGCAGCAAATTTTTGAAGTCTTCCTTAGTTTCAACAAGCAAGGTTGTGTTATCTGCATAATACAAGTTGTTGATGAGTCTTTCTCCAATCCTCATGCCATTCTTACTAATAGATCCCAGCCTCCTGGATGATCTGTTCCACATAAAGATTGAAAATGTATAGAGATAGGATGTATTCCCAGTATGCCTTTTTTTCTGATTTTGAACCTTACAGTCTTTCCTTAATAATTAAATATACAGAAATATAAAAGTATTTGTGGTAAAAGTTTTATGGTAGATAAAACAGAAAAGCTTTGTTGATTTTATATGATAAACTTTATAATGGATATTCTTTATTTTGTGTGTGTAATTTAGTGTTCATCTAATTTTATTTCTAATTCCATAGCTCTAGTGTAGGATTTATGAAACTAATTGTTAGTCTGGTTTAAATGTGCAAATTATGCACTCAAATTTTCAAGGGGAAAAAAAAAGATGTTTTCTTCACCTTTGAAGTTTAGTAAATCAACTGTAAAGTAAAAGATTAAAAGTAAAATATATTTTTCCTCTGCCCACAATTGGAAAACCTCTCCACCATAAAGAATTAGAATCAAGACATTTGCCTCAGCATCTGAGATTGCATACTTAGTTTATCATTACTCTGTTTTCTGATAGTTTTAATCTTAATCTGATGATTTAAAATAAAGATTTTTATTTTTGAGAAAAAAAATCTTATTTTTATGGGACTATAGGAGTAAAATTGAGTACTGTAAAATACTGCCTAGTAGTAAAAGGAAACTTTAGTTTTATAACTCCATAGCAATTTTTCTTGTATCTCTCTTTAAATCCACCATTGATTCCATGGGAGAAAGAATCCGCCATTACACTCCATGGTTGTACAAATAGCACACCCTTTCTTGCTGTAAGTGAGGAGGACTTGAAGCACTTACTGAAGAAGGTCAGAGGCTACATCCTTTCATATGGATTTTATCTCAACATAAGAAAACAAAATTCCTTACCACTAGGTCAGTAGGCAACATTATGGTAGTAGGAGAAAAGACTGAAATTATCAAAGATTTAATCTTGCTTGGAACCACAATCAATACCCTTGGTACCAACAACAGAAGATTGACACTTATTGCAATGGGCAAGTCTGACGTCAGTAAACTTTCCAGATTACTTAGGAACAAGGTTGTCAGTTTGAAGACTAAGGTGTTCTTGATTCAGGCCATGGTCTTTTCAGTTCCATACTATGCATCTGGGAACTGGACAGTGAGTAAAAACGATAGATGAAGAACTTATGGCCTTGAGTTGTGGTGTTGGAGAATAGTACTGAATGTCCCATTGACTGACAAAGAACAAACAAACATGTCCTAGAAAAAAAGTGCAGTTAGAGTGCTCCTTGGAGCCAAAGATAGAAAAGCTTCATCTCTCACATTTTGCACATGTTCCTAGGAGAGGCTATTACTTGGAAAAAGATGGAAAGGATGATCATGCTTGAAAGGTGAAGGGTCAGCAAAACAGAAGGTCAGAGAAAGATACTCTACAAGATGCACTGACACAGCATCTGTCATAATGGGCTCCAGTGTGTCAGAGATGATGACAATGGCAAAGGATATGACAGGGTTCAGTTGTATTGTTCATAGGATCACTGTAAATCATGCTCAACTCAATGTCACTTAACAACAACAATGAAAACTTATAAATCTTTAATTCTGGGGCATAATGAGTATTTTTATCTATTTGTGTTTTTAACTGAGAAAAACATGTTTACTTTTGTTGTTGTTTTATTTTAGAAGGTTTTCTAGTTCGTTGCTTCTTAGTGAATATAAAGTACCCAGTGAACAACTCTGGTAGAGTAGTGTGCTATGCATTGGATCGCTAACAAAAAAGATCAGTGATTTGAATTCACTGGAGAAAGAAGAGTCATAGGAGAAAGATGAACCATCTATCCCTAAAAAGATTTACAGCCTTGAAATCCCTGTAGAGGGTCCCTATGAATTGGAATTAACCCAGAGGCAGTGAGTTCCACTTCTTTTGTGTCATGTGCTTTTCAGTTAACCTAAACCACCTAATTACTATTCTGAACTCTGGTGATGTACTACACAGGGTGTTGCTTTGCTAATCAAAATGTTATCTGGCTATTTACCAATGACTTTGTGGGAGAAAGATGGGCAATTCCCTCCTGTGATTTACAGCTTCAGAAACTCAATAGGAAGTCAGCTATGAGTTGGTTCTGACTTCATACATTGTGAAAGAGAAAAGAACTAACCTTTTAAAAAATTCTTGAACAAGTTATAAAATGCAGTATTTGTTGTGCAATACCATTTTATTTACTTTTAAATGTGAAATCAGTACGTTTCCACTTGACAATATCAAGGTCAAATCAGGCGCATTACAAAGATTCAGCAGTTATAATGTTTAGAGACACAGGCTTTGGTGTCAAACTGCCTTTTAAAGGTGTATAGCTAGCCAAATCCAATATTTTTAGCCAGTTACTTAATCTTCATGTCTCAAATTTTTCATCTGTAAAATAGAGGAAGCTTAAACACTAACTTATCTTTACAGTCTGTAAAACTAAGAGTATGTCATAAGGTTGCTAACTACACGTTATTAGTATATGTAAAATATTTAGACAAGTATTTTGCACATCCAAAGTGAACAAGGCTTGTTGGATGTGTTTAAGTCCATTCTGAATCATTGGAACCCATGTGTCAAAGTAAAACTGCCTCTATAGGGAATGAAAAGTGCTAGAGCTGATGATCACAAAATGTCTTGTCGCTGCCTGTCGGAGTACTTGGTCCCATGGGGAACAAGCGGAGAACCACGATAGCATAAATGAACAGGCACACAGAAATAAGTTAGGAAAGAAAAGAGATTTATTAACATAAAGAACAACTTGTTGACATTCCAGGAGATCCTAGGTTTGGGTTTTTTCCCCCAAAGAAAGAATATATGGTACACGCAGAAAAATAGTTGAAGACAAGTGATAAGGAAAGGCACTTTTTTGAAATGACAAAAGCAAGTCCATGTCAGATAATGAGATAAAGAAAGGAGACTACTTTCTCTTTCCTTTCACGAGACTTGGCCCCTTCTTGGTGGATGGATTGTTAATTAGTGCAAATTCCTTCCACTATCTGATTTTATTGTTATTTTCTGCTCCTTGTTTAGACCTTGGTCATCACTCAAGTTCCGTTATATAGACCAGGTTATGTCAGATTTCTATCCTTAACAGGGTCTTCCCAATTCTAATATTTATGGAAGCAGATTGTCAAGTCTTTGTTCTGCAGAGAGGACAACAATGGACTCAAACACGGCAATAATGGTGAAGACGATGCAAGACTGAGCAATATTTTGTTTCTGTTTTATACTGCTTTGATATGAATCTAAATCAACTCCGCAGCACATAGCAGCTTTGCTCACTTTATCACTGAAAAAGAGATTTAGTAAATTCTCTTTCGGTAATTAAAAGCATTCATATCTCTCTCCAGGCATTTTCTCCCAATCCATGAAACTACTCTTTCTGCTGGTATATTTAAATTAATAGCACTTTCTTCTAATAAAATATCTTCAAATAAATAATAAGGCTGTAGTTAGAAAAATAAATAGGAGACCCAGTTATTACATATTACATATACATGTTTTTAAAAAGTACTATATTCCAGATATCTCAGGTTGATTGTCTTCTTTGACACTCCTCTATCTCTCTCAATTTGGATTGAACTGAACTGATACTTATTTTCCATTCTAATGAATATTAAAAATGGATTAGTATGTCCACTGCATTTCCAAAGAAAGAAATAACTTCTTTTTCCAATTTGACAGATTAAACAGCTGTACATTAGTTATTTATTGCCAAATCTATATTTTCTCTTAATATGTAATTTCCGAAACATTAATTATCTAATACTAAGTCCACAATCCATTATGACTTTTCCCCACTATACACTTCTCTTAATCTTTAACATGACTGGTAAGTAAAACTCCTGATTACAAATTTGATATGAATGAGTATGAAGCAGTGTAAAACTAACAAAAAAGTAATGTTAATGTTTCATGGGAACAGATTGTCTGATTTTTTAACAAAACACTCTGGTATACCTCAATTTCAGTTGGCCATATATATTGAACCAAAAACAAAAAAGGGTTTTCCAGCCTTAAGTAATGCTTTTATAAATACATGTCCTTAATCATTTACATACATACATTATAATTTAGCAAGATCTGGTTATGTTTGAGTAAATGACAACTTCTTCAAAAAAATATGAAGAGCCACACTTCACTTTCAGAGTGTCTAATATTTTATGTTCAAATGACCATGTGATAATCTAAGGTGAAATGTTACTTAGTATAATTAATGCAAGACCATGTACTAATTATCTGAACCCATGAAAAGCTTTCCATTGGTGATTGGCAATTTTCTGTATACACAGGAAAGACTAAGATAGTGTAATTTCTGGTATAAAAATGCTGTCACAATAAAAACAAGAATATCTGTTAGAAGACAGATATAACTCTTCATAACTCTAGAGCTTTCTTTTTCCAATTACTCCATTGTTTTATAATTTGCAAATATGTTAATCCAAGTAAACTCAAATTCATCAAGTTGACCCTGCAGCAAATTTCCAAGACTGTACATTGTTTAGGAAGAGATTGGCTACTTCCTCCTGTGAAGCTAGTGATTTTTTTTTTAAGCTAGTGAATTTGAAGTGCTACTCTTTAATCTTTTATTCAAAAGAAAATTAAGAAAAATGTTACTAAAGTACTTAGAAACTCATATTAATCAAACCATAATAAGTTACATAAAAATACTTCTAGCAACTGTTTTTAATGTCCAAATCAAATCTTAAATTACACTCATTGTCATAAATAAGCTTCTTTTTTTTCATAAATATGCCTCACTTTTATGTGTGATAAATAGTAATTTATTGAGTTTACATTCAAGAGAAGTTTTTATTAAATACTTATATCTAAGCTTTACTGCCCTCATTCCATAACCACAAGTTATAGTACTCCTTTTTTCACTACAGGATTTTGTTTTATTTTCTATCAATGGTCT
>NW_006400272.1:263831-284544 GCF_000299155.1 Elephantulus edwardii
ATATTTTAATAATTATCATAATGTTTCTGTATCCTGACTCTTGGAACTGACTCACAATTGAACTTTTAGTGGGTTTTTAAAGGAAGTTAATCACACAGCAGGAGAATATCCATTCTTCTCCCTCAGACAGCTAGTGGTTCCAACCCTGTACCTTTGCGATTTCAGCACAGCTTCTTACCACTAGGCCACCAGAGATCCCTATTGACATACTGTTGTTCTTGTTATTGGGTGCCATCAAGTTGGAAATGACTTATAAGGAGATTGCCCACCTTCTTCCCATGGAGCTGATGGATTTGAACTATGCACCTTTGAGATTATAGCACAACTTTTTACCCCTAGATCACTAATACTTACTTATATATAACCCGTGTGCCATTTCTCAAGAATCAGAATTTAGCTATTAGACTTGCTGTTCACTTCACTTCAACAAAGATTTTCCTTCCTAAATAGGCCTTTTTTTTTTCAAGTACAGAATTGATCATTTCAGTGGCAGCTAACAACAAGCAGTAAAAACGCAGGAGCAGAGTTGTAGCGATGTGAGATAAAGACTTGGCCAGGGTGGTACTACAGAAAAGCTAAGTCTGCAGCCTTTAATATAGGTGACATCTCAATATTGTTGTTTTTATGTGCCGTCAAGTCACTTGCAACTCATAGCGACCCTATGTACAACAGCCCTAAGCTCTGCTCTGTCCTGTGCCAATCTCACTGCCTCCTATACACCCAACCCGATTACCTCAGTCACTGAATCAATCCACCTCATAGAGGGTCTTTCCCTCCTGTACTGTCCCTCCACACTCCCAAGTATGATGTCCCTCTCCAAAGACCTGTCCCTCCTTACAACATGCCCAAAGTATGTCAGACGGAGCCTCAGAATCCTTGCCTCTAAGGAGCAGCCTCCTTGCTTTAACCTTTTCCAGGATGAATCTGTTTGTTTCCTTGGCAGTCCATGGTACATTCAATACTCTTTCCCGGCATCACAGCTCAAAGGTATCAATTCTCCTTCTATCCTTCCTAGTCATTGTCCAACTCTCTGATGCATAACAAGTGATTGCAAAGACCATAGCCTGCATCAGGGGCACCTTAGTCTCCAGAGTGACACCGTTGCTCTTGAGTACTTTAGAGAGCTCCCTAACAGCAGACTTTCCCATTGCAAATATGTCTTTTAATTTCCTGGCCACTGGTGCCAGGAAAGAAGACAAAAGTCACTGCTGGAATAATAGACAACATTACAGCAGAGGGATACAAAGTTGAAGTTGTTAGTGATTTCATTTTACTTAGTTCTACAACTAACACCCATAATAGTAATAGTCAGAAAATCAAAAGATATGTTTCACTCTGAAAAATCTGCTGTCATAGACCTTTCTGATGTACAAAAGAGCAATGATGTCAGTTTAAAGACTAAATTGGGCCAGATACAAGCCTTCATATTTTCACTTGTTACTTATGGGTATGAAGTTGGAGACTGAATAAACATTATAGAAGAAGGATCTATGCCTTTCAATTATAATGTTGGAGAAGAGTACAGACTACCCCATGGATTTTAAAAAGAACAAATAAGTCTGTCTTGAAGAAAGTGCAGCCAGGTTGCTCCTTTAAGGCTAGAATAGTGAAACTAGCTCACATACTCTGAACATGTTGTCAGGAGAGGCCAGTCCTGGGGAAAAGTCATCATGCTGAGAAGGGCAAAGGGTTATCAAAAAAGGGGAAGACCGTCAATGAGATAGATCGACACAGTGACTATAAAAGTGCTATTCATTCTTAGTAGTCACACAGTGACTGTAACAATGGACTCGAGCGTGTAGGAGATCATGACGCTAGTGCAGGATAGGGTACAGATCAGATCTGTTGTTCGCAGGGTGGCTATGGGTTGAAGTCTACTCGACAGCACATAACCACAAAAACAGAGTGTGTGAAGAGCTTGTCAAGGTGGACTACACAAATGGAGAAGTTTGACTAACAGTGTTATAAAAAGTTTGGTTTCTACCACACACTGACCTAGCAACAGGAAGCTGTTTTGCAATCTTGAAAGCACGCAGTTGAAGTTTACTACCAGCACCGTGGGTGAAGGATGGACCGTTTCTTCCCGAAGCATTAATTGCCTCTGAAAATCTGTTGGATAGTCAGTTGTGGGTTGGTTCTAACTTGACAGCACACAACAACACCACAAAAACAAGGACAGACTTTATAATTCACTGGACTCATACCACAGTTCCTGGTACCTGATT
Source organism: Elephantulus edwardii (assembly GCF_000299155.1). NCBI lineage: Eukaryota > Metazoa > Chordata > Mammalia > Macroscelidea > Macroscelididae > Elephantulus > Elephantulus edwardii. The sequence continues at coordinate 266,057 of NW_006400272.1, forward strand.
AAATATATTATGTGTCATTGAGACATCTGTGACTCGTAGTGGCATTAGCTCTGAAAGGTGCCCTATCCTGAGCCATTCTCATTATCTCTGACAGACCTAATCCCATTGCTCCAGTCACTGAGTTAATCCATCTCATTCTGGGTCTTCCTCTCCTGTGCTATCCCTCCACTTTTTCAAGCATGAAATCCCTCTCCAAGGACTGGTCCCTCTTGACCATGTGCCCAAAGTATATGAGATGGAGCCTCAATATTTTTGTTTCCAGGGATCGAGCTGGTTTTACCCTCTCCAAGACAGACCTGTTTGTTCTCCTGGCAGTTGACAGTATGTTCAACATTCTTATCCAGCACCACCACTCAAAGGCATTGATCCTTCTTCTATCATCCTTAGTTATTGTCTAGCTCTTGGATGAATAGCAAGTTCCTTCTTCTAGCATCCTTAGTTATTGTTCAGCTCTTGGATGAATAGCAAGTTTCTTCTTCTATCATCCTTAGTTATTGTTCAGCTCTTGGATGAATAGCAAGTTCCTATATCAGGAACACCTTAGTCTCCAGAATTACATCATTGCTCTGCAGTTCTCTAGGTAGGTCCCTGACAGCAGACTTTTCCATTGCAATTTATCTTTTGATTTCTTGACTACTGGTGCCAAAAGCATTGATTGAATAAGCAAACTGAAGTTATCAGCAATCTCAATCTCTTCTGTATCCATCATGAAGCTGCCAATAGTGCCAGTGGTGAGAGTCTGTTTTCGTAATGATGAGCTTCAATCCATATTGAAGACTACAGTCCTTGACCTTCTGCAGCAAACACCTCATGTAACCTTCAATTTCAGCAAGCACGAATAAATGTAGAGTGGATAAATTAATGAATGAACAAATACAACAATGTTCTGTAAAGGGAAGAATTACTTTCATCGGGATAAATCATCACAGATTTCCATAAAAAGAGGCAGTTTGTATACTGAATGATGGATTAGAGTTTCCTAATGGCAGATGAAGGTACTCTAATGGCTCAGCGGCAGGAATTGTGCTACCAATGCTAAGTACCAAAACTACCAATGCAGTTTTAATCCACCAGTTGCTCCACAGGGTAAAGATGGGTAATCTCCTCTCCCGCAATTTATTGCCATGAAAGAATTTTCACAGAGGAAGGTATTTGGGTGGCCAACAGACACATGAAGAAATGCTCAAAATCACTGTCAATAAGAAAGATGTAAATAAAAACCACAATGAGATACTATCTCACTGCAGTAGCAGTGGCAAAGTTTAACAGGACAATGAGTAATAAATGTTGGAGAGGATATGGAGAGATAGGAACTCTCATACATTTGTAGTGGAGTTGTAAAATGGTACAACCACTCTGGAAGGTAGTTTGGTGTTTCCTCAAAAAACATAGAAATTCCATATGACCCAGCTATTCCACTACTTGTAATACACCCTAAAAAAATTGGAACTAAGGCCCAAACTGAAATTTGTACAAGAATGTTCATAGCAGGATTATTTACCATTGCAAGAACATGGAAACAGCCCATATTTTCAATCACAATTCAAAGGACTGAGAAATTATAGTACATTCACACAATGGAATACTACACAGCATGCAAGAGCAATGGTTTTGAATCTTATTACCTACTAGGGGGCATTATACTAAGTGAACTAACTCAGTCCCATAAGGACAAATACTGTATAATATGATTATTGTAGAAATAGAAAGATAACTAGTAAAACGTGTATGAGGATCCAAAGGGGGAGGAGGGGAGTAGTGGGATGAGGATAGGTGGGGGAGGTTGGGAGTATGGAGGGGTTGTAACCATAGTGTCATATAATTTGATAGTTGGAGGGAGAGGTAGAAAAGATCCAGTGTGAAAAACAAAGTGTACGAACACATTGTGAGTAAACCAGTATAAAATGAAAATTTTATTTTAAAATAAAATCCAAAACAACACACTGGAGGGTGAGCTATGAGTCAGTTCTGACATGATGGCACACAACAACAATGAAAGATGGTAAGACAAGGTAAATAAAAATTCAGCACATAAAGATGAGGAAAAAATTAGAAAACTACACGAAAAGAGTAGGGTTTACTAGAGAATTTCACTAGTCTGGAACTTGAGAAAACTTTAAATGGTACTGCATAGTGTGGGGTGTATGTGTGTGTGCTGTGTACTATAGAATGTGAACTGACCCAGAGCTGACCCTCTGGTGGGTTTGCAAAGTCCCAACCTTCTCCTACAGAGCAACTAGTGAACTAAAATCACTAGTGGCCTAGAACTACAAGCCTTCGGGACTGCAGCACAATTTCTTCCCACTAGGCCACCAGAGCTTCCCATGACTTGGAGTTTTATTCTAAAAGTAGAGATTAAGTACAAGTTTTTTACCATGAAGAGACAAGATCAGAGCTGTATCTCTACAAAATTAATATTGCACCAATTTATGGGTGCTGATAAAAACATTTTCCAAAATTACCTTATTAAGTTGTGTGAAAACGAATGATAGTCTACAATAGGTCAATAAAATCAAGCAGAAAAAGAGAAATATGGAAGTTAGTAAAGATATATTGGATTTTCTAGAATGCTGGAATATGCTTTAGTACAGTAACCTACATTAACTAAAAGAGAGTCACACTTTGAAAATAAGAATTATTTCTTTCATTTCACTGATAAGAATAGCCACAATTTCTTTTTACTACAGTCACTGTGTTCTAAAGCATGTCTGAAAATGAAACATCTGTGATGTTGAAATATCTTCAATAATGAAACATCTGTGATACTGAAATATCTTCAGTATTTTTTTTTTGAAGGATTGACAAGGCTTCCCTCAGGCTTATGACCCAGATATACTGTATCTCATTTTAGGTATAATTGCATAAACTGTGGTGCCCTAGCTAAACCCTGAAAGGAAAATCAAGGCTGTGAGATGTTAAGTGAAAAAAAAATTATGCAATTTAAAGTTTTGAGTATTTTTTTCAAAGCTCCAGCTTTTGTACTATACATGAAGGCAACATATTAACACTATCCAAGTATAAAGTCTAGGTTTATTGACATTCAGGATCTATTTAGATAAGATATATAGTATTTAAACTGAACTACTTTTATTTTGAAACTCAAACTCAAGTCTTGAAAGTGTGAATATATTAAACAAGAATGGTCTAGGATTCTAGAGTTCCAATAAGTCCCTAGGCTATGAATGTGCCACTTATGGACAACTTATGCTTCCCCTTTAAAGTGATATACATTCGCACTCATTTTGAAATAACTGAATCCAAAACTCTATCCACAACAAATTCTTTATCAATCACTTTGTCTTGCTACACATGCTGTTTTTAAAGCTTTGAAAAATCTTGGAGTCTTTTTTCTTGCACTAATTTAAAGAGTGATAAAAATGAAACTTACTGGTTCCAGTTTAGCTACTGATTCGAATTTAAGACATATCTTAAGACATGATCCTGTTCAGAATTCAAGGGCTGCCTGTGTGCCCAAACATTATTAATCTACATATATTGAGTCCTGTCATGTTTCATTTCCTAACTCGCTCATTCATCCAAAACCAAAACCAAAACATGTAGAGAAAAATAAATTCTAGAGTTCAATGAGAACTGACATTTAAAGAAGAATGATGAGGCTTGCCATCCAGCTTATTTACCTAAGAATAAGACTCTTCCCACTGTATTGATTATTTTTTAAAAAAGGCAATTTTAATATTTTCCCCAATATATCACAATAAGTACCAAAACTACACTTTGAAGCCCATCGTTCTGACGATAGAGGGTGTGCTCAAATGCCACATAATGTTTCATCATACTAAATTCTCTTGTCTTTCACTTATTCGTATCATAGAACAGATATTTTGTATAAAAATTGTATAAATGATACCTATATCCTTGGACTAGATCACACAAGCCCCTTAGCATTAATGTTGCATATTCATGATCAAAGATTAATGAAAATGGATATTCTACACTGTTTATAATAGTAATAAAAGGTCAGTAGGAATTTCCTCTCTATCTTGTACAAATGTGCTTTAGAAAACAAATTTTATTTATAAGTGAATATATTTGAAATTTTGTGACTTTTAAAGACTATCCTGTATAAAGGTTTTAGAGGTTAAGGACACAGATAATGCATTGCATCTGTTTATGCTTTAAATTATGACACTCTCTTTAACGTGGCTATAGATACAGCGCTACTGAAAATAGAATTAAGACAAAGAAAAAGTATACGTAAATGAAAATATTTTGGAGAAAGTAAGGAAGAATAGCAACAAAGGACGTGTCTGTGTTTACTTTTGAAAAGGATTAAGGTTAAATTTCTAATTCATGTAATGAAAGAGGAAGGAGAAGGAATTAAGTGGAAATATATATATATTTCCCCCCCCCCCCAAAGAAGTGCAGCTTTGTTCAGGAAGAGTCCTTGGCTTTGTCCTGCGTGGAGGTCACCAGGCTTGCTCTTATTCAGAACTCTTTTAGTCAATATCTTAAAAGGGCAAAGCAGCAGTGGGATGGGGGTAAGGACACGTACACTGATGTTATGTGCAGAATATTCATCACTCATAGGTAAAAGATACAGGATTTGCAAATTTTCCATTACCTACAAATTCCCACACCATTTTGATAGATGTTGTTGTTGTTGTTATGTGCTGTCGAGTCGCCTCTGACTCGTAGCGACCCTATGTATAACAGCCCGAACCCCTGCTCTATTCTGTGCCAATCGCACTGTATCTGACACACCCACCCCGATTTCCCCAGTCACTGAATAAGTGCACTTCATAGAGGGTCTTCCTCTCCTGCACTGTTCCTCCATCCTCCCAAGCATGACCTCCCTCTCCAAGGATAGGTCCCTCCTTGCAACATGTCCGAATTGTGATATATAGCTGTATTTTTTTTTCTGGGCTCATAGATATTTGCATCAGATTTCATAAGCATTTCATAATTGTTTACTTGACAGAGCTTTGTCTTTACCTGATTCAAAATGCAGCTAGTAAACTATTCTTAATCTCAGAACTGCTAAGAAAATTTCACAGGACTCTATGCCTTTGAACACACTGAACTCTTTTCTTGCTCAATTAGGGAGCAGGATTTGTGCGAGGCATTTTACATTTTGGGCTAGAAATGATACGTGTTGACTGAGGCTCTTTCCTGCAACCATTCAAATTCCTGAAGCCTTTCCACTTAGATTTTTAACAGACAAGAGCAGGTTTAAACAAGGAATATGGCTACAGATGTCTCTCAGTTCTTACCGAGAAAAGTGAGAAAAGGTAGAGCAGAATCTAGGCTTTTGGTTTGGTAGTAGGCTTTAACTTCCTCCTCCCAAATATTCTTCACCTCAGAAAGATCATTACCATCAAGTTGGAGCTGACTCCATTACATTTCTGAGTGTGTAAATCACAAAGGAGGAGATCACCTATCTTTCTCCTACAGGAGCCACTGATGGATTTGATCTGCCAGAGGCAGAGGCACTATCTTTGAATTAACAGTGCAATTTTCTACGGTCTATTCCACCAGTTCTTCATCTGAACCAGTGTGCAACACTTAAAACAAAAAATTTTGATTCTTTTTTAAATTTAGATTCTATTTATGAATACTCTAAACCTTTAGGTTTTCAAAGAAGTATCGTTTGTTGAGGTGACATTGCCCTCAGAAAGAGTGGGGGGAAAATGCAGTTCAGAGCCCGTAAAATCACTCAACATATGAAGAATCTCAGAGAGGTATACCCTCAAATGGTTTGGATGAAATCCCTGACAAATTGCTTTCTTGGCAGCAAGGAGGAAATCTTAAAGGTTGAGGACTTTTATTTATTGCCCTGCAATCCCAAAGATACAGTTTTTAATCTACCAGCTACTCCTTCGGAAAAGGATGAGGGGAAACTCATTCCTCTCTTTGCAGTTAACTGCCACTGAAAACAGGTCGGAGGGTCAGCTTTAGTTGGTTCTGACTCAACAGCTAACAGTAAATTAACTTATTAGGGTTTTGCATGATGGCTAGTTTATTCACATTCAGTAAGGAACTTGACTTACTGAAGAATCATGGGTTCATCTTATATAAGTTATTTCCTGTCTACTAAATAGCAATGGATTTGTGTGTTATAGTCAAAAACCCAAGTTTGTTTGAATCGGTAAAATGTTCCAGAGCTGTAAATTCAAAGGTTTAAATTGTGTGTGGTTATATAGCTGCATATTCATACATGAACGGATAGAAATAGTTATTTCAGTTTGAAACTTGAGTCACTCAGCAAGTGTTTATCAACTGTGCCCATGATACTGAGGCTTCACATAGCATCAGAGGAAAATATTACAATATGAACAGGAAATCTGCAATCTTAAAAAGCACTTTACACTGTTCTTAACAGAATTGCAGAGATTGTTCCATGAATGTCACTGCTATTTAGGGATAACTAAAATGACAAAGGTACATCCTGGCCTTCTTAGAGACGCCTGTAGTCACACGTGCAGCTTGTCTCTGAAGCTTGGAAGGGCCTGATTACAGACAGAGACCACCCACAGTGAGAAAACTCTCTGGCATCCCAGCTGCCATTTAGATTGAGAAATCCAGGATATGACCTGTCAAGATGAGCCACTTCAGCGTATTGTGGCAATGCAGCTGTCACTGAGATACATTAAGTCTCCAGAGAAAAGCATTCAAACTGCATGGTAGAACGAATACAAATGCACAGCTACAGTGATATTTAACTATGATGTTTTCACAGTCTGTACTAAATACGCAGATGAGCGGAAGTGACCCCAATACTTCTTGTCTTTGCCGAGCACTAACTGCTGGCAAACCATTACAGTATTTTGGTGTGTCAGTACTGAACCTTAAGAGTGCAGGCAACATGAGGGTGTCTTAGTATGACTTCTACTAAACTCTGCAAAGGAGAACTGCTCCATCTACATTCATAGAACAAAACTAATTCTTAAAAGGTCAGACTTGATCCCTGACACTCCTGCACCTGCTTCTGCTGATTCCAACACTAGTCTTACTGCTGTACTAGGTCCAAAATTCATTAGAATGATACATAAACTTTACAGAATCATACTTACAACTATGGGGTTTATTAAGAAAGTTAATAGGCTATAAATCAGATTAGCAGTAGGATGCAACCCCTTAGTCCAGATAGCTTTTTAACCGTGATCAAAGGCCCTTTGACCTTCAGACACATGGCTGAAGTCAATATTATAAAATTCCTTTAGTTCTACCAGTTATGATGCCTTCCCTTAGTGGTCCAACAAGCATGAGTGAATGCTTCTGACTCTAGCTTCGTGGGCCAGCAGTCTCAAGTCTACTGTTACCTCATGCTAGTCTCTGGTTCTCTGCTCAGACAGCTCTTAATCTTATATAGATCCCAGACAGGCTGGCTCAGGAATCTCTGACCTGAGGAATTCACTCTGCTTCCTCTTCCTCATTAATGTCTTTTTCTTTTCTTCCAATTTTATACTGATTTCTAAAGTTTGATACATTGTTTTTAACACTGGATCTTTCCCATTTCCTTTATCCCTTCCTATCAACTTGTGCAGAGCTGTGAACAACCACCCTCTCACTCATCCTCATCACTCTGCTTCCACCCTCCCCGACTGCCTTGGATCCTCATATTCATTATACAATAATGATTTTCTACAGTATTTGTTGTTATGGACTGAGTCACTTAACTCAGATTAATGCTGTCCAATCCCCCCAATTTAGGTAGTAACTTACAAAATCATTGCTCCTAAGTGCTGCATAGTATTTCATCCTGTGACTCTACTATAATTCTCAATCCATTTGATTATGATTGGACTTCTGGGCTGTTTCCTTATTCTTGTGAGGGTGAATAACACTACTATGAATGTTGGTGTACAAGTCTCCTTTTGAGCCTCCGGTCTCAGTTTCCTGAGATATATTCCAAGCAGTGGAATAACTCATTCATATGAAATGTCTATGTTCAGCTTTTCGAGAAAGCATCAAACTGCCTTCCAGAGTGGTTGAACCATTTTACAATTCCACCAACAATGTATAAGAGTTCCTATGTCTCCACATCCTCTCCAACATTTATTACTTGCTGTTCTGTTAAACTTTGCCACTACTACTGGGGAGAGAGGGTATCTCATTGCAGTTTTATTTGCATCTCTCTTATTGCCAATGATATTGAGCATTTCTTCATATGTCTGTTGGCCATTTGAATATCATCCTCTGTGAAAATTTTTCCCATGTCTTTTGCCCATTTTGTAATTGAGTTATCAGTATTTTTCTTGTGGAGGCCCAGTAGTGTTCTGTAAACTTTCATTATGAGACTCTGTCTGAGATGGTATTGACAAATGTTTGTTCCCAGTCAGTAGGTTTTCTTTTTATTCTGTTCGAAAAGGTTTTTGTTGCATGCAGGGATTTAATCTTTAGAAGGCCCCATTCATCAATTTTATCCTCTTCAGATTGTGCATTTCTGGCTGTATTTGGCAGTCTCTTTATACCGTAGACTAGGTTTTCTAAGCTTGATCCCAGTTTGTTCTTATGAACTTTATGGTTTTGGGCTTTACTCCCAGGTCTCTGATCCACCTTGAGTTGATTTTAGTGTATGATGTGAGATGCAGAACCTGTTTCAGCTTTCTGTAGGTAGCAGTCCAGTTTTGCTAGCATCATTTGTTGAAGATTCTGCCATTTCCCCATTTGATAGATTTTATTTCCTTGTTGAATATCAGTTGATCATAGATAGCTGGGTCTATTTCTGGATTCTCAGTTCTATTCCATTGGTCTAAATGCCTGTCATTGTACCAGTATCATGCTGCTTTGGTTCCTACTGCTGTGTAGTAGGTTTTGAGCTCATTAACGTTAGATGCTCAATTTCTGCCGCTGAATCCGCTCAATTTAATGATGAACTAGCCAATCCCTTGAGTATAGACTAGCACATACTGTTTGTATGTTCCTGCCCATTCATGTAGCAAAGCCAAAGGCCATAGTTAGGAAAGTCATTTAGAACAATAAATTCTTAACACTACATGAAGAAGATAGGAAACTTTTAAGAGTTACACAGATTTATGATACATAATTTCTATATTTGGTATTTTTTTCTAAATGGGTATAGAATTATAATAGACCCCCTTTCCTAGGTATTTCAGTGAAGTGTTTGAAAATAAGAAGATACTAAAGTCCAAATCTAAAACACCTATTTAACAGTAACAGCATGATATTGAACTTATTCTATCCAATATATATACCTCTGGTACTACAATTTTAGCAGAATTTGAAGATTCCTAATTTATTCCTATGAGTTGTGCTGAACTCAATGGCAATGAACAACAGAAACAATTTGTTCCATTAACATAAAGAAAATATTATATGCAAGCATTCTAAATGTAACCATTCTTCCCAAAAAAGTAAATTTAACATGGCTTTTCAGATGTTTCCAAATTGATAGTAGTGAAGCAATTTGAAAACAGATCTATTTTTAAATTATTATATTTAAATATTCTGAAAAGTAGAAATCAGGATCACAAATCAGATTTTGTACATTCTTAATAAAACTGGTTCAAAGTTTCTTAACAGAAATACTTAATTCCAGGCAAAATTTTATCAGAAATTCTACATATCTGCTTTATGAAATAATAAACTTTCTTCTCTCAAACGGGAACAAGAAAATGAGAAAAATATTGGATTCGGCTTCTAATAGAATTGAGAAAGTCCTGACATCTTATACTCTTTAATTTTAAGGCAATATTGTCAACTCTGTCTTCTGAAATTTAAATACCTGTAAGCTACTGAAGGGATATATGTGTGTATTTGCGCAGCAAATCAAAGAAATACAGATATGGATGCATTACATATGTTTGTTTGCACAGTATGTATATATAATTATCTCATAAGCATTCACTCAAATATGTCAAATCGGAACATTTATATTCCAAAATACCTGAAAAGTCTGCCCTGAGTTAGGAAGTAACCTTGAAAACTTCATACATGCAATTTCTTCACTGCATTACACTAATTTTTTCCCCCCCCTGGACACCTATCTCCCAGCTGGCTTAGCCATCATCAGTGGCAGATTATGAATAATGTTTGAGGTTGAACAGATGTAAGCAATTTGTAATTTTTCCCCTTTCTGAACCAGCTTTGTTTTGATGAACCAACTGGAAATTGAAACTTATGTGGAACTTCTGTTTGAAAAAGAAGCAATATTTTCCTACACTGCAATATACCAAAACCAGACTTATGAAGACCCTTTATTTGATTTCTTAGGTTTCAAAGCTTTGTGAAATGAGAATTCTCCTCTTTCTCCTGTGGAGTAGCTAGTAGATTTAAATTGCTGATCTTATAGGTAGGAATACGACACATAGCACATTATGCAAGCAGAGTTCTTATAGAAAAAAATTACGAATTCTTAGCTATGCATTAAAGGATAGGAAATAAGACAACTTATTGGTTAGGGTGTGTTATCCTAAAACCTGGAAGATTGTCACTTAGTTTTTCAATGTAGTTCCAGTTTCCTGAATAGGTAAATCAAATCTGTTGCCACCTAGTCTTCAAATTCATAATTATCCCTTGTGTTACTGAGTAGAACTGAACTCCAGAGGCTTTTTTTGATTGTGTAAACTATCTGTGAGCCTTTCTCCTGTGATTTTATTGATTAGGTTTAAGTGGCTAAATTTTCAGCTGGTAGACAACATAAATAACTTATGCCTCATGGACCTTGGTTGTTCTTCGGTGCTGTCAAGTCAACTTTAACTCACAGAAATTCTTTGAAAAGTGGATCTGAACCTTGCTTTATCCCATTGAATTAAAACCTGATATCCTTGCTTATTAGAGGATAGGAGAGGTTCCTTATAGCAGATTTTCCTTAATGTAACATGTCTTTTGATTTCTTGACTGCTGCTACTATGGATATTGATTGTAGTTGCAAATACAATGAAATAATTGACAACTTCAATATTTTCTTCTTCTATCATGATTTGCCTATTGATCCAATAGTAAAGATTTTAATGAAATATGTTTCAGTTGAACGTAGGGAGTACTACCAACCCAACCCAAGACATTTGGTTCAAATCTATTTGCTTCTCTAAGCAAGAAAGATGGACAATCTCTCCAGTATAATTTACAGCTTCTGAAAACAGACTGGATGGTCAGCTATGACTCACTTCTGACTTAACAGCAATGATTTGAGTTGAACTTGAGTCTTATTAATAGTTCAATATTAAAGAAAGTTCTCTCTACAAGTTATAAGTAAGTGATACATTTATATCTATCTCTTACTTTAAAAAAAATCAAGGGGGAGAAGTCTAGTTAAGGAAGACAGATCTTAATTTTACAGATGTAAAATGTACATTCATTTATACAGCCATACCTTATTTAAGTACTTGAATTGTGGTATTGATAAAGCATATTTGCTAGACCATAAATTAAAGAAAAAGAAAAATCAGTAAATAAATCTATCTTGGGATAAGTGCAGCAGTAATGCTTCTTGGAAGCAAACATGGGGAAAATTTGTATCCTATTTTGGACTTGTCCTTGGAGAAAACACTCTGCTTGGTAAAGTAGAGGATCAGTAAAGAAAGAGGAAATTCCTCAAAGGGATAAATCGACATAGTGGCTGCAACAAACTGAAAACCACAGCTTATTGTGAGGATGGTGAAGACTCCAACTAGGATGTCTCTCTGTGGCTGACCCAATGGTACCAGCAACAAAAACAACACCCTCTTTAGTAAATAAAACATTTTTTTCATTATATTATCCACTTACCTAATATAAAAGGTCAACTAAAGTTCAGAGTTCAGCCCCTGACTCGTACTACCTGAACCTGTCTCTTACCTGATAAATCTTTCAGTGGTTAGAAAAACTATGATTTTTGTTTAAGTTAAGGATCATGACTCGGTAAAGATTAGATTACCTAGGAATTCTTAAACACATAAAAGTTTCAAGAATTTCATATGGTATAAACAGAAATTGCCTACCAAAATGTGAATTGTCAAAGACAACTACAAATAACACTTATTCTTTTCTCTGTAAAATATTTCATCATTCTTGGCTGAGAAAATGCAGTTGTGGTTGTTTTGATCACCATCTAGTCAAGCATGACTCATAGCAACCCCATGAACAAAAGACCTGAAGCTTTTCTATAACAATCATCATTTCTTAAAATTCAGAGAATTTCCAGAGGCATGTTGTTTAGGAAGTGGATGCCACTCCTGCTTTTACTATTATAACATTCATGGTCTTTGTCATTACTTGCTGTGCATCAGAGAGCTGGACAATGACTAGGGATGATTGAAGGAGAAAAGATGCCTTTGAGCTGTGGTGATAACATTAACTGCTAGAAGAACAAACAAGGTTGACCTGGAGAGGGTGAAGCCAGGCTGCTCCTTGGATTCAAGGATTCTGAAGTTCCGTATGACATACTTTGGACATGTTGCAAGACAGGATCAGTCCTTGCAGAGGGACGTCATACTCGGGAGGGTAGAGGGACTGCACAGGAGAGAAAGATCCTGGGTGAGATGGATTGATTCCGTCACTGGCTTAATGGGGATAGGTGTGTCAGAGAAAATAAGGGTGGCAAGAAATAGAGCAGGGTTTAGGGCTGGTGTACAGAGGGTCGCCATGAGTCAGAATTGACTTGACAGCACACAGCAACAACAACATACCATCTTAAAAGGTGTTTAGCTATTTAATTTTGATTTTTCAAAATTGTTGACCTATTTAAAAATCCTATTCCTTCCTTTAATTTTATTTAGTATTTATAAACAAATTTTATAGGACTTAAACCTAATCAAAACAATGACAATATTTATTATGCTTCTTTTTCTTCTACTTCACTCCTAAAATTCTCATGTTTTCCCTTTTTCAGTAACTAATATGTGGTTCTAGTAGGCTGATTAAAGAACTTATTTACTAAGTACCTCATGCTAAAGAGTTCATTAACTGTATTTTCCTATTAAGGATCTGAACAGAATGACCTAAGTTGACTCCTTTTTTTACCCTTTAGACTTACTATAAATTATTGTTCCTCAGATATATAACTTAGTACCAGAGTTCCTGAATTTACTTTGATGTGTAATTCTTAGGCCAAACATTAGAAAACTTTTTTTTGTCATGCCTAAAATGAAGAATCCACTTCACAGAATAACCTCTCATAACTTATAAGGATTTTTTTTTGCATTAGTCAGTGTTAAATCTCATTTATTCTCTTTACTTGAAAATATGAATATGTAGACAACATTTGAGACATTTACCAGTAGTTTGGCAGTTAAACAAGCTTGTTAAAGATTCAGTGTGAGATTTCCTAATATTTTAAATCTAATCGATTTTTTTCTAACATTTAAGTGCTATTTATTCTTGAGTCATCCATAATTCTTTCCCAAATTTGTATATTTCTCACATTACTTGCTTCTGTTCTATACTGTATATGTGTTTTATGGATTATTGTTGTTGTTAGGTGCCATTGAGTCAAGTACAACTCATAGAGATCCTATGAGCCAAAGATCTGAACCATGTCCTATCCTATGCCATCCTCAAAATCTCTGACACACTTGTGCCCATAGCTATAGCCACTGTGTCAATACAACTGGTTGAAGGTCTTTCTTTCACTGCCCCTCTTCCTTCTCAAGCATGATGTCCTTTTAATAAGAACAGCTTTTCCTAGCAATGTGCCCAAAGTATCTGAGAAGATACTTGATCATCTTTGCCTCCAAGGAACACTCTGACTACCCCTTTTCCAGACCTGTTATTTTGGCAGTTCATGGGATATTCAGTACTCTTCTCTAAAACAATAATTCAAAGGCATCAATTCTTTTTCTGTTGTTCCTATTCATTGTCTAGTTCTCAGGTACATAGTAAGTGATTTAAAAGACCATGGCCTGACTCAAGCATACTTTAATCCCCAAATTAACATCATTGTTCCTCAGTAATTTGAAGAGGTCCCTGACTGCAGTCTTTGCATAACAATACATCTAACCTCTTGACTGCTGGTATCAACTGTATTTTTGATTGTGGATCCAAGATGAAATCTTTGACAGTTTCAATCTTTCTCCATCTATCATGATGTTTCCAATTCATTTGGTGGTGAGAAATTTTATATTCTTGACATTGCAATACAAGCTGTGTTGAAAGCTGTCTTTGACTTTCTATTGCAAGTGCTTGAAATCCTCACTGTCAGCAAGCTAAGTAGTGCCATCTGCATAATAAAGTTACCAGTGAGTCTTCATCCAATCCTGATGCATTAAGAAGCTTATCTATGAAAATTGAGTCAACATACACAGTATTAACAGAGAGCAACAGATGGTGAAAAATGTTGTACATTCACTTTTAAAAAGTTACTCAATTTCTTGTCTTCAGCTATTTTATTTTTCTGCTAACTAAAGAAAATCAATCATCAAACAAGTGATTTGAGATGTTTTATTGTGGGAATATTTCACTTGAATAATAACAATAACAACAAAGAGCTATTGCAATTGCCATTTCTTTTTTAAAAAAATATTATATTTCACCCTCTTGATAAATTTATTTTTCCAAAGCTTGAACTAATTAAATTTATCATTTTTATACTTATTCAGAATGTTACAAAAAAAGTTTTAAGATTCTCATTTGTGATTTTCTATTATATCATCATCACTTAAAAAACAAATTGTATCAGCATCAGGAAAAGAAGGATTCTCCATATTGGGCCAATTGGCAGTATCATGATGAATGGTGAAGAGATTGAGTTTCTTAACAGCTTTAGTTTGCTTGACTCCAATCAACACTTTTGATATCAGCAGCTAGGAAATCAAGAGACAAATTGCTTTAGGAAAGTCAACTGTGAAGGACCTCTCCGGAGTACTGAAGAGCAACAATTTCAGTCTGGAGACTAAAATGCACCTGATCCAGGCCATAATCTTTGCAATTGCTTGCTATGAAGCAGAGAGCTGGACAATAACTAGGGATGATGGAAAGATAATTGGTGCCTTTGAACTGTGGTGCTTGAGAAGAGTGTTGAATATACCATGGACTGCCAGGAAAACAAGCAGGTTCATCCTAGGGAGGGTGAAGCCATGCTGCTTCTTGGAGGCAAGGATTCTGAGAATTCATTTGACATACTTTGGCCATATATTTGGTCACACTTTGGCAAAGAGTGATCGGTCCTTGGAGAGGGACATCATAGCTTGGAATAGAGGGAGACCATCGATGAGATGAATTGGTATAGTGACTGGAGTAAAGAGGGTAGATGTGTGAGAGACACAAGTTAGAGCATGTTTCAGGGCTATTGTACATAAGGTTGCTATGAGTCACAGCAACTCAACGGCACATTAAAACAACAACGTGGAAAAAGTGATCATGTTAAGTAGTGCTTCTACATTTATGTTGATTACAGAATTGCTATAAATTAAATTATAAATTTCACTTTCTAGATAGAGACCAACTGATAATCTCCATGTGTCTTTTACTTTGTACAAGTTCAAAGATGTAGCAACTATTTGTTATTTTGCTTTTTATCTTTATTTTTTTTTCTGAAACCTGTGGGAGATTTTTAAAAAACTATTATTTTATTTTTGTGATTTAAATGAAAGCTTGCCAAATCATATTGATCTTTCATTGATTTTACTTTGTTGTTTTGCCAGAATATATTTGCTTTTGCACTTTATTGGATGTGAAAATTCACCAAATCTTAAACAGAAATACGAACTAAACAAAACTGGCTTGAAATCCACTATTCCATTTGAATGCTGTATGAATACATTTATAGGTTATTGTTTGCATGCCTTAACTATATATAGTAGTGTCAACATGATATATTAGAATTCATTAGCGTATAGATTTGCAATTCACATTGATCTTGTTTAAGGTATATTGATCTTGGTTAAGATATATTGGCCCAAATTTACAGATCAAGAAGATACATGACAGACATATGAAAGGGCCAGTGAAGACTCACACAAATGAAAAGCAAAACAGAATCACAAAGGCCCTTTATTACAGAGTAGGGCACTGATAATTTAGTGATAAGAAGTTGCACTGCCAACACAAAGGTAAGCAGTTCAAATTCAGCAGCTGCTCTGCAGGAGAAAGATGAGCTGTCTCTTCTCAAGTAATTAATTGCCTCTGAAAACCCACTGGAGGGTCATCTATGAGTCAGATCTGACTCAAAGTTACATAACAACAATATCATAGGAGAGAGTAGAACTGTTCCTTTGGGTTTCCTAAGTTGTGACTTTTACAGGAGCAGGTATCTGGCATTTTCTCTTTTAGAGTAACTGGTGGATTCAAACAAGCAGATCTCCATGTAACAGTCAAGGACCTTAATAATTTTGTCAACAGTGTTTTTCTAGAAACATCATAAAACCAAAACTAAACCTATTACCATCAAGTTATAGATAATCAACAAGGAAGATCAAAATAGCTCTTATGAGATTGTCAATGCCACAGATTTTATGGAATCAGATTGCCACATCTTTACCATGTGAGCTGGTGGTAGATACAAACCACTGACTTTGTAGTTATTAGATGAGCACTTAACCACTGTACCACAAGGGATTCTTAGAAACATCATACACTTACTGTCATTGAGTCAGTTGCAACTCAAGACAAACCTATAGAACAAACTACATATGGAACCCATTGGATTTCCACTTTTAAATCTTTATGGGACCATACTGCCACATTGTTCTTCCATGAAATGGTTAATGAAGTTAAGCCACTGACCTTTTGATTAGCAGCTAAATGCTTTAATATCTGTGACACAAAGTTCCTTAAAAACATTGTATCTAGGAAAAATTTCAGCCAATCTACAGTTTGCTACAAAATGCCTTAATTTTATACCAATTTTCTTCCCATGGTTTTCTACTGCAAAGAGTAGCATATGCCATCATGCAACCATTGTTACAACTTATTTTCTGATTGTCTTTTTTCTTTATAAGAACAAAGACATTATATATCTCTATATTAATAGTATTTTATTTAGAAACTGTTTTATAAATAAAATGTGATCCTTCCTGAAGATATGTTGAAGAAATCAACATTAAGACTTAAAAAATATGAACGAGAGAGATGACAATTAATTTTATCAAATTTCAAGTTTGATTAAGAAAATAATAGTGCAAAAAAAGGCAAAAAGTCCCCATGGCTATCTATGAATGTTTGGAAATAAAAAATATTGTCCCACTTCAGAGCCCTTTAGAGTTTCAGGAGGGGAAATGTACATATTCAATTAGCTGCCAAAAGAACAAATATTTGTTATGGAGAAAGTGTAATCAAGGTGCTCCTTATACCAAAGGTGGTGATTCATCTCACAAAATTTGGATATGTTGTCATAAGGTGAGTTGAATAAAGATAACATGCTGTAAAAAAAGCAGAAAGTCCATGAAAGAGAAGACCCTCAACAATGGACTGATAGAAGGACAACAACAGTGAGCTGGGATATGGTAGAGATTAGTTTTAGTTGACTTGATGGCCTAACAACACAAGGATCTTATAGAACATGATGACAGGAAGCACAATGACAGAATTTCAAGTGTCAAGTAGTTTTTACAGGATCCCAAAGCTGCATCCCTGATACTGTCCCAGAAATATTCTCAGGTGGTTTTTCCATCTACTAAAAGTTTATTTCTCAAAGACATTGCTTTATAGAGTGTTAAATACATGGCACATACACTATGATTGTCTAAACTTGCAGGTTTTTTAGATTATTACATATTATTACAGGAGAAAATTTAAATCAGTCTATCATCTCCATTTAGAACAGGAGTGGCATCCACTTCTATAAAAGCTTGCCTCCGGAAATCTTATGAACCTGGAAAAATGAAGAAAGTCACATAAGTGTTGAGGACTTTCATGCATAGGGTCACTATGAGTCTCCTGCGACTGGACTGCACTTAACAACAACAACATCATCTCCATGCACAATTTAAATTTACTGAAAAACCAAAAAGAATCACTTAAGATTAATTCATATCTACCTTCATTCTATTGCTTTGCTGAGCTTTGAGAAACTGATCTTTGATATTTAGTTTGTACATTTTGGTATCAAGCTTTTTACATTATTGAATGGATCATATGTGTTGGTCCTATTAATAGATTTTAAAAATAAGAAATCAGGGTTAAGTGTTTCAGGGCTATATTCTTTCTCCATATCAACTTAATCTGCGTATGACACAAATCATTTGAGAAACTAGACTGTATAAAGAAGAATGTGGCATCATAAATGGAGGAGGACTCATCAATCACTTAAATTATGCACAGGGCACAACCTTGTTTACTGAAAGTCAAAAGGGCTTGAAGTATTTACTACAGAAGGTCAAAGACATCAGCATCAAGAAGACAAAAATTTTCACCATGCAACAACATCATAATAAATAAAGATTGACATCAGTTATTTCATTTTACTTAGATCTATAATAATTGTTGTTGTTGCTGTTATGTGCCATCGAGTCGTTTGAGACTCATAGCAACCCTATGCACAACAGCCCTAAACTCTGCTCTATCCTGCGCCAACCGCACTGCCTCTGACACACCCATCCCGATTACCCCAGTCACTGAGTCAATCCATCTCATAGAGGGTCTTCCCCTCC